>NW_019168507.1:391620-532572 GCF_000001635.26 Mus musculus | reverse complement strand
TCTGATGGCCTTTTTCAGTAAAGCATTTGTCACATTCACTACATTTGTAAGGTTTCTCTCCTGTATGAATTCTCTGATGAATTCTCAGTTTGCCCTTTTCAGTAAAGGATTTGTCACATTCAGTGCATTTGTAAGGTTTCTCTCCTGTATGAATTCTCTGATGAATCCTCAGACTGCCTTTGAAAGTAAAGCATTTGTCACATTCAGTGCATTTGTAAGGTTTCTCTCCTGTATGAATTCTCTGATGAATTCTCAAACAGCCATTTTCAGTAAAGGATTTGTCACATTCACTACATTTGTAGGGTTTCTCTCCTGTATGAATTCTCTGATGAATCCTCAGACTGCCTTTGAAAGTAAAGCATTTGTCACATTCACTGCATTTGTAAGGTTTCTCTCCTCTATGAATTCTCTGATGAATCCTCAAACTGAATTTTTTAGTAAAGCATTTGTCACATTCACTGCATTTGTAAGGTTTCTCTCCTGTATGAATTCTCTGATGAATTCTCAGATGGCCATTTTCAGTAAAGGATTTGTCACATTGACTACATTTGTAAGGTTTCTCACCTGTATGATTTCTCTGATGAATTCTCAGATGGCCATTTTCAGTAAAGGATTTGTCACATTTACTACATTTGTAAGGTTTCTCTCCTGTATGAATTCTCTGATGAATATTAAGATGGGATTTTTGGGTAAAGCATTTGTCACATTCACTGCATTTGTAAGGTTTATCTCCTGTATGAATCCTCTGATGAATTCTCAGATTGCCTTTTTCAGTAAAGCATTTCTCACATACAATGCATTTGTAAGGTTTCTCTCCTGTATGAATTCTCTGATGAATATTAAGATGAGATTTTTGGGTAAAGCATTTGTCACATTCACTACATTTGTAAGGTTTCTCTCCTGTATGAATTCTCTGATGAATATTAAGATGAAATTTGTGGGTAAAGCATTTGTCACATTCACTGCATTTATAAATTTTCTCTTCTGCATGAATTCCCTGATGGATACTAAGATCGATCTGATGGGTAAAGCATTTGTCACTTTTACTACTTCTGAAATGTTTCTTTTCATGATAAATTCTCTGCTGACTTTGAAGTTTGTCTCTCTGGGTAAGATATTTGTCAAATTTACTACATTTGTAAGGGTTCACTCCAGTATTATTTCGTTTCACCATGACTTTATGTTTAGAAATAAAAGCCTTCTCAGATTCTGCATTTCCGTTGTGTTTTTTCTTCTGCATGTGGATTCCCTGATTGAGACTAATGGTAGAAAACAAAGTTAAACTGTTTACAGAGTCATTGTATTTGCAAACTTCTTTAGTGTTCCTGGGCTTAAGTCTTTTTTGGTTCGAAAATTGAAGAGCATCAGAGGTGTGATTAGTTTTGTAAGGTGTACATTGGGGGGCTTCAAGTATCACATTGCTAAGTTTGTCCCATTTAGAAGACTTCTCTTGAATATTCATGTGTTCATGGACAATGTACTGGCTGTCTTGATCCAAGACCTTCTCATACTTTCCACATATGCAATGATTTTCTGAAAAAAAGTGGGGAGGGGCAATTAGAGGTGACATGAATTACTTATATAAGGAGTAAGTGATTCAATAATCAGTGATCTCATGGATTCGTACTCTCAAGAGAGGTTTTTCTCCTTTTTTTGAATCATTACATGTATCCTCAAAAGAACTTCAAATATGGTCTATATCAAATGATTGGAAATGATAGTAACCTGCTAAATTTCAGTTTCAAATTGGACATCATACCCACCTCAAATATAATAACCCAGAATTGCTCCTGTGTTAAGGAAAAAGAGGGAAAAAAATGGAAAAGAGGCTGAAGGTAAGGCCATCCAGAGACTGTACCAAAGAGATGCAGATCCTTGCAGCCAACCATTTGACTGAGCAGGGGGGCTACATGAAGGAGTTAAGGGAAGGACTGAAGAAGCTGAAGGGCTTTGCAACTGTGTAGGAGGAACAACAATATCAAACAACAAGACCATACAAAGCTTCGAAGGGGAAAATCACCAACCAAAGTGTACACATGGATGTACAAATGGCTCCAGCTTTATATACAGAAGGGGATTGCCTTATATGGCATCAACTGGAGGGGAGTCCCTTGGTACTCAGAAGGTTCATTATCCCAGCATAGGAGAATCCTAGGGGCATGAGATGGAAGTAGGTGGATCGGTGGGGGGCATCATCATAAAAGCTGGGGGGGAGGGGAGGGATATAGAGTTTCCAGACAGGGAATGAAGAAGGGGCATAACAATCGACATGTAAATAAATAAAATGACCAATAAAAAAGAAAATTGTACTTTGCATAAGCTGGGACAAATAAATGATCCTTCTCTAGTAAATTTTCAGAAAGTAGAATTCTAAACAAAATATCTCTAATTTTATGGTTATAATTTTATTCAGATTAACACTGAATCAGGTATAAACTTGGTCAGGTACAAATTTATGATATAACCGATAGCCTCAGGGAAATTACTAAATAGATTTGCTTCAATATCCAAAATGCTAGGATAAAGATTATGGTGTCCCAGATCTAAACACAGAGATCAAATGTCAAAAAGTTAAATAAAAAAAAATTGTGCAAAACAACAGCTTTATGTCCACTTGAAACCTTGTATATTTTTAGATTCATAAATAAGGGAACATTTTAAAGCAATAGTAAGATTTTTACAATTGAAACTATTATATGTATAGAAATATAATTTCTTGTTCTGGATATTTAAATTTTTACTTGAACTTTTTTATCTTGAGTGAAGCTAGATAAGAGATAAGGAGTGATCTCAGAGAATATAGCACTGGTTATTTTTCCAAAGAAAGCAGAGAAATGTGAAGGAAACACAATGAAAAAGTTATGATTTTTAACTAGAATTTCTCTCATTCAGGAGTCTCTGCATATCTCAGAGCATTTACAAAAGCACATAGTAGGAAAACCTAAAGAAAGATACAGGAATTCAACAGTAAGTTTATGCTTACCCACAAACAACAGATTATTGTAATTCTCCAACATCACATCCATGTACAATGTCCTCTGAGCAAAACTGAGAGATTCCCATTCCTCCAGTGAGAAGTCCAAGGCCACGTCCTTGAAGGTTAACAGACCCTGTAATGGAAAACTACCTATTTGATACTGGACAAAAATGCTTTTCAGCCAGGCGTGGTGGTGCACGCCTTCAATCCCAGCACTTGGGAGGTAGAGGCGGGTGGATTTCTGAGTTCGAGGCCAGTCTGGTCTACAAAGTGAGTTCCAGGACAGACAGGGCTACAACTCGCGAACCCCCCGCCCCCCCAAAAAAAAGCTTTTCTGCAGGAAGCGGGTGTGGCCGCATGGGCCAAGTTTTTACTGCCTTGCCTGAGCATGTACAGTGTGGCTGCATGCGTGGGCTGCCTGCCAGGCTGGACTATTCCTTGTGATCCGGACCTGTCAGCCGACCTAAGCTGGAGCGTGTGTGAATTCTGATTGGATGAGGTGGGGTGGAGCTAGATGAGATCCAAAGATGCAAGGATAGGAGTTTTGTTTTTTAGCCCTTGCCCTAAGTAGAAGCTAGTTGTAGTAAGAGAAGCTGTTGTAAGGGGAGTTTTATAAGAAAAGCTGCAAGAAGGAGAACAAGTAAAGAAGCTGTTGTGTGAACCCAACTTGGTATCCGTGTCCATGTCGTTCGTGTCTCCGTGGGCGCAGAGGACAGCAGCACTTTTCTACTTTATAAAAAGAAGTAATTAAGATACCTTTTTTGATGCAGATGAGGTTGAAGGATAATTGTTTTCTAAAAGTGTTATGGAGATGTGTCTGAAGATACGAATTGCTGCTCTTACACTACCCAAAAAGAATGTAGATCATAGAAAATAAGCCCTTTAGATAACATTCTACATGTAGAGATTAAAACTTTTGGATGACTTGAATAAAAAGAGATTTTTAAAAAAAGAAATGTGGAAAGGACACTGACCTGTGGTGTATTTACCAGACACACACTCATTCTTGTTGTTGTCCTTCTCCCAGGGTCTCTGTGAAGAACAAAGATTGAATTCTTCTTGAAATTTCAGATCAAGGTCTGAATAATTCAAAGATGAAATAAATACAACACCATTACAGAAAATGCTAAACCACATTATATACATAAAAAAAATTAAAGCACTCATGAAAGTAAGTAATGATATATTTAGACTGTAACTGTAACCTAGTTCCTGCCCACCACCCTTGATTCTCAAAGTTAATTCACAACACCTGATATGGAAATCCCTGCCACCTGACCTAAATGACACACAGCAAAAGAAAATTAAGACGCTGGAGCTAAAGCAATTTGACAATGTTAATAAAATTACCATACCACAAATCACTAACTCAATACCAATTCTCATGACAAATAAATTATGAAACAAACACAAGAGGCAAAAGTCAAAATATAATCTGAACACCATTCAATGTGGACAAATGACATAAAGAGGGAACAAGCACAGAAATTCAAAGAAGGCAGAAACAAACTTAATGAAATTCCAGAGAACTCCTACAAGTGGGTAAGAGAATAATTATACATATGCAGGGCCTTAGGGCTTCAGTCCTCTTCCCCGACCCAATATCAGATTATTATTCCCCACAACCTTGTAACCTTTCAAGGAGAGGCCCCTAGGCCTAACATTATTACTGAGGCTATGGAGCAGTCACAAAGACTATCATGACTGTCTTCTGAAACACCCAAGAGCAGTTGGATACAGATGTTTGCAGCCAACAAATGGACAGAAGCTCCTGACCCCTGTGGTTGAGGTAGGGGAAAGCTGGAAGAAGCTGAGGAAGAAGGGCACCCGTAGGAGGACCAGCAGTCTCAATTAACCTGAACCCCCAAGATCTCTCAGACACTCGATCATCAACCGGGAAGCATGCACCTACTGATAAGAGGCCCCTAGCACATATGCAGTGGAAGAATGCTGGGTCTGGGTTCAATCAGGGAGCATGCATCTAACCCCTGGAGAGATTGGAGGCTCCAGGATGTTTAGAGGTCTGGTCAGGTGGGGAGGAGGAGGGGACATCCTTATGGAGACAGAGAGGTGGGCAGGAAGTGTGGGAGGTGGAACACTCAGAGGATTGACCAGGAGGGCAATAAAATCTGGAGTATGAAAAAATGGAAGGAAGGGAGGGAGGGAGGGAGGGAGGGAGGGAGGGAGGGAGGGAGGGAGGGAGGGAGGGAGGGAGGGAGAGAGAGAGAGAGAGAGAGAGAGAGAGAGAGAGAGAGAGAGAGAGAGAGAGAGGTATAATAATAAAATAATCTTTATGTCCAGAAAGTACCTCCAAGCAACATACATAGGAGCTGCTATGTTTAAAAACAAAACAAACAAACAAAAACAAATGTATTTCTGTTTTTATTTTCTAGGAGTAAAGGTTCTACAGTTTTAAAATGCTGACTCATAGAATAATCAAGAGAGAACCTAGAGTCAATGATTGTAATGATTTCTAATTCCTAAGGAAGTAATTCCTTAGGTCAGTCCTATTTGGTATCATAAAGATAAAGATGGGAACTTTTATTCAGGCCATCCTCATTTATTCAGAATGTACCCTTCTGCTAATATGATTCTTTTGAAGAAACCTAAGGCTGTGATTAGTGAGGCTACCCCAGTTACAGTTTGTTTGGCGTATCCATATGCCATGCTTTTGGGGCATGGTTCCTTGGTTTCTATTCAACAAGAAGGAGATTCCTATTATGTTAATTATAAATCCTGTATTCTTACTAATTGTATATCTTCAGGAATTAATAAGGATTTTTCTATTATGATGATTGTAAAGCGCCCTGCTTATGTTTTCCTGCCAGTAGATATAGGGGAAGAATCTTGGTATAATTCGACTTTAGAGGTTGTAAAAAATATTAATGAGCTAACTAGGCCTAAAAGATTTATGGCTGCTCTTATTTTAGGAATATCTGCCATGATAGCAATGCTTACTACCTTTGCAGTTTCAACTACTGCTCTGGTGAAAGGTATGCAAACTGCAACATTTGTTAATGAATTGCATAGAAATATTACCTTAGCCTTGTCTGAATAAAGGATAATTGATTTGAAATTGGAAGCAAGGATTAATGCCTTAGAAGATGTAGTTTTGGAAATGGGACAGGAGGTGGCAAATATTAAAGCTAGATTGGCCACTAAATGTCATGTTAAATTTCAATATATTCGTGTTACACTGTTGTCCTATAATTCATCCTTAGAAGAATGGAATAGGACAAGGGCCCATTTGATAGGTATTTGGAAAGATGATAGTATCTCCTATGATATGAAACAATTACAGGAACAAATTACAGTTATTAGTCAACGATATTTGGATAGCTGGGATGTGAATAAATTAGCTTCTATTTTTCCTGAAGATTTAAGATCTTTTAGTCCTGTGGATTGGCTGCAATATATAATTTTTGGTGCAGTGGTCTTGGCTCTGGTGGTCATAGTCTTATTAATCTTTCCATTTACTTTTAGGCTCATTTTGAGGTCTCTCAGTACTGTTCAGAGAGATCGTTACCAAATTCTCTTAAAAAATAAAAAACCGGGAGCTGCCACACCAACTCCAGTGGAGTCTGTGTAGCAATGAAAGAAAAACTCATTGAATGGCTACCAGACCCGAGGTTTGTGCTCTGCGGAGCTAGGCCTCCTGGAGGTCCCTGGCAGTCTGCCCATTACATGTCCCCTTCTGGGAGGACAAAGAGTGTCCTTGGCATGCTTGCCTGGATGGAAGTTGCTGATTTTGGGTGCCACCATTAATTTAATACGACAATTAGAATTAGGCATTAATAAAATTGTCAGAAGTAAAAGAGAAACTATACAGGATGAAGAAATCCAGAATTTACAGGAATTAGGATTAACAGCGAAGAGGGGGGATTAGTCAGTTCTAGGGAAGCTGAGTAGAGGATGGTGGGAAGAACCTAGATATTGTGGCCCTTATAAGTTTAATCCAACAGATATTCCACTTCCCTGGACTGGAAGTTATGATAAGAACTTAGCCAGATGAATTGTGAAAAATGGGACAAAAAAGAGATATTCAGAATTAAGTCTATGGGAAAGAATAAAAAGTAGGGCTCCTTGGTGTGCCTTAACAGTGGACCTTGAGATGGCAGTTGTATGTTTTCCTAATCATTTGGAGATACTTCTAGATGGTAAGGAGTAGACATATTTGGGAATAAAAGAAATAAGCAAGAAATATTACAAAGTTTAGATTGACAACGCATGTGTTGTTGAATGAGATTAGAGTAGTAAATAAAAGGTTATGAGAGCCTTGAGTCAATATGAAAGTTCAGTCTGGCAGCAAAACCACAGGCGAGTGCCGAGGGGTGATTTAATTTCCTAGTAAGCTATATTTGTGTTAGGTTTAAAGAGGAACTAAGATGTGTGACTTGCCAAGAGAAAATTGTTTCTTCTTGATTATGTATATAATCTGAACCCTGAAGTAAAGATTTTGCAGCAGCAGCAACAGCTTCACCACTGAGTGCCTGTCTGTCTGTCAGACCGATCCTATTCCCAACCTGGTTCCAGTCACCTTGGGTTCCTGACCACTTAGGTGAAATTCCCACCGCACTGTCCGTGACAGGCCAGGAAGCAGGAGTGGGTAGGTTGGGGAGCAGGATGAGGGGTGAGGGTATAGTGGATTTTCATGGGGGAAACTAGGAAAGGGGATAGCATTTGAAATGTAAGTGAAGAAAATATCTAATGAAAGAAAGAGTTGAGAAGGAACAAGAAAGGGGGAGCTTATTCAACAGCAAATTTCAGAGGCTGAAAACACTCTAGGTCTAGATAAGATTGTACGGAGGCAAGAGGCTTCCAGGACTAGGCCTAGCTTAACAGGCAAAGGTAGTAATCCTCCCAGACAACAATTGCATTATGAGAATAAAAGGTACATTTATAGCCCTGTGGTAAAAATTAGACATTGCTCAGTATAAAACCTCTCAAGAATGTAAGAAAAGCAGAAACATACCTTGGAAAAATAAAGATCTACAGACACAAAAAAAACCCTCAGATCACACAGTTCACTCTGCCAGCAATTATCTTGGACTCCCTGGTGGTAGCATTCATAGTGTCTGGGGCAGGAGGCAGAGTTATCAATGGCCATATGCAGATTTGCACCCTGTATGCTACAATCTCAATCTGAAAGGCAAGGCATGGCCACTAGTATCATAGCGGCAAGACTCTCTGTGGATAACAAAAGGCTTTCCTGTTCAAGCTGAGTCCGGCTCCTCAGGAAAAATTGCTTAGACTAAACTGAGAATCTGGCTAAAATCCAATAAGGAAGGTCACAGGCCCTGCGAGGGAAACTACCACTGACATTTGCTACATGTATAAACCTGAGCCTTGTCACACATATAGCCTGAGGCTGCTTTCAGTATGGGTAAAAGAAACTATTGCCAATGGGCAACAGTTATTTCAGAAACTCAAAACTAATCAAATATTGCAATCAACTCACTGGTGTCTGTACTGCCTCTAACAGGAAATTGATATCACCACATTTAATATTATTCAAAGTGACATTTTCTAGAATCATTATTGAAATAGAATCGGCCTAAACCATATTCATGTCCTCTTTCTACTGACAGTGGAGACCTGTTAGTATTCTGTCTAAACTCCACCCTCACATCTGGCAACAGTCAGGTAGGCCTGGCCCGCTGCGAAAGGGGCTGCTTGCACCTTCCTTGCTCTCTTGATCGCTTGCTTCTCTCTTGCCCACTTGGGCTCTTCCTTCCCCCGTCCCTTCCCCATTCCCTCCCCCCTCTCTCCACATGTTCATGGCTGGCCTCTACTTCTTTACTTTCTCCCTTTCTCTGTGTTTCACTGCCTCTACTACCCTCTTACCTCCCCTCCCCATGCCCTGAATAAACTCTGTTCTATACTATACCATCATGTGGCTGGTCCCTCGGGGGAAAGGGATGTCTAGGCATAGGCCCATTGAGACACTCCCTTTCCCCATACCTCACCACACCCCCATAGAACCTATTCTTTCTCTCGTTATCTTTTTATAAACACATCATGTAGTACCATGACTGAGATTTAGAAACTCTGTAGGTTTGCATCTAGACCAACACTCCCTAGCCCAGTCCTGGGAAACCCCATCCCCCATTGGTCAGAGTAAATGCCCTCATGGTCCTACCGAAGAGTTCTTGAGCTTGGAGCTAACCATGTATTTCCATGATCCTCATTCTAGGACTTATTCCCTTGGGTGAGACTTTCCTCTTAACTTGTGAGACACTTACTTTCCTTTGGCTGAAAATTCCAAGTCAGGCCTGGACAACTTATCTCAGTGGCTCAGGAGCACTGGCTCCAAGCATTAGTTCCCAGTCCCCATGTGTCTCACCCATGGGTCTGTCTTTTGCTGACTGCCAGTGACCCAAAGCATAGACTTTCCCCTCCCCCTCCCTTATTTGGGGCCTGCTGCAGCCACTCTTTCAGCTGGTTTTCCTGAAAGCAGGTCTGGCAAAGCCCCTTGCATCCTTCCAGAGATCCTGCCTGAGACTTGCTGTCCCACATGCTCTCTCCCACACAGGTCTTGGCTGCCTGCACCTGTGCATGTGAGGGAGCCCCTCCCTCCCTCCCTCTTTCTCTCATACCCTCTCTGCCCAGGATTTATAAAGTGAAGGCTAGTGACTCCACAAGAATGGCATGCATGTTGCTGGGATACAAACCATGCTACTTCAGGTGTTTCACTTTCCACTCCCACTACAGGTGTGTGCCAGCCAGTCCCTCACTCTACAGACAAGCCATTCCCACGGCTTGCCTGGCAGCACAATTCAATCTCAACCCACTGCTGTCAGCTCTTATTCTGTTCCTAGACACGAGTTTCTTTGCTAATACAAAAGGTACTTTTCTCTCCTTACACAGCCTGTCAACGTGACTTAAGAGTCTCCTTTCCAGCCTGTCTTGGAAGATGATGATTTTTCCTACTGCCATTAAATTCTATTCGGTTATAGCCAATCGATAGAGCCCTCAATCATGTCAGAAACCTGCTAATCATTAAGTTTATGACAGAATTCCCAAGGTCTCTAACAGTTTCTCCCACGAGGTCACAGAAGTTGGTGACACAGCTACAAGATACTGCATGGATATGATAATCACTGAAAAATGCAGTGGAGAAAACTGGATACCCTGAGTCACATGACTTACATTGTCTAAATCAAGAAAAGCCGTTTCTCATGTGACATTTATCCATTCCAGAGAGAAGAAAAGCCCTGTGTCTTCTATGCTTGAAAGACAGACTGCCCAAGTTGCCATGGAGACCACAGGGAACTATTGGCTAGTGGACTCTGTCAGTTTTTAAACAATATATGACTGCTAGACTATTGTTTATTCTTCCCCAGACTTCTGACTACATTGGCAACTAAGATAACTATACCTTGACAGCTAGATAAAGCTTTCACAGATGCCATATGTTACTACCTTACCCCTCTTCTTGATAGGCCACTGTCCTAATATTATTCTTGTTCTAACTCTAATGAAACATTCTACTATACGACCCAACTTTTTCATCACAAATTATTGTTTCTTCTGCCCCCGAAAATGCTCATCTTAAAGACTGTGTTGTTAACTCATATTGTTATCTCTTTTGCAAACTTATAAACTACAGGAAACCCATTCAGATCTTCCTCTCATGGACCAAATAGACTCTACCCAGATAAGAAAATCTGACAAAATTTCCCACTTACTACCTATTCCAAAGGGTGGGATTCCTCTGGGTTTCAAATATACATCTTAAGAGAAAATTTTTCTTTCTCTGAAAAGCACTTAATCTTATTCTCTACTAACAATAATGTGTTTCAACATTTTGTCAAGTCCAGGCACTTACCATGTCCAGGACAGCTCCAGAGAAGCAACCTCCAGATGCTCCAATCTCCTGTCACAGACACAGATGGATCTACTGGATATTTTCCTTCTGACCTATGCTCACATGGCTTCACAGGCTCTGGACAGCAGGAAACATCCAACTCTCCTAAGACTGGACAAATACTCCACATACCCACTCTTCTAGGTTCCCTAGAGATCTGCCGTCCCCAAACCAGCCAGAAGTAGTCAGATATTACGACGACCCTATTGCTGCTTTACCATCACCTCTATCTAATTTCTTCTTTTTTAATTAAACCAAAATGGGGGAATGTGAGCATTCTGTCTAAATTCCACCCCCACAGTTACCTGACAACAGCTAGGTGTGGGGCAGTGGAAGGCAGCCTATTTTGGTTGATTGAGGCTTGCTCAGGTGACCCAGTAAATAAACTCTACAAGGGATGGAATAGTGAGCCACGTTCCCAGAGAAAGGTGCCTGACACCACAGAGCCCCCAACTCCATAGTTCTGAGATTATAAGTCACACAGACAATGTCCCAAGCTCCTGGCATTCTGGCTAGACTCCACCCCCACAGATTCCTGGGTTCCTCCCCACAGTTACCTGACAACAGCATATAGCCCAGCTGACTGTAAAAGGGTCTGCTTAGCCCCTCCTCTCTCTCTTTAAGCTCTTACCTTTCTTACTCTCATCTCTAGCTGTACTACTCTCTTTCTGTGCCCCCCTCTCTCCACATGACCATGGCCAGCCTCTCTCTCTCTCTCTCTCTCTCTCTCTCTCTCTCTCTCTCTCTCTCTCTCTCTCTCTCTCTCTCTCTTTCTGCCTTTCTACAATAAAGCTCTAAAACTATAGACTGTCTCTGTTCATCAAGGCCCTCCATGCTTAAAAAAATAGGATAGGCTTTCCTCTAAATAGCCCTGTTTAACCTCCAGCTGGAAGGCCTTCCTGTGCTCCAGCCATGGACCAGACCAAAGTCTCTTGCCAGCATGGGAACCATCCAGTGACCCTCTCCCCCTGCCCTCCTCTCCCTTCTGCCCAAGGGCTGTCCAAGCCGACGGGGGCTAGGGGGGGCATTTTGTTCTCAGATCTGTGATCTCCAATGGTGTCTGGGATGTCGGAGACTGAGAACCTGGCCTCCATGAGGCCAAGAGACTTGGGACTGCCCTTTGTACTCCCCCCACCTTCCCCGCCACCGCCCCACCCCGGGCGAGCTGACATCCCATGGCTTCCCACAGCCAGACTCTTGCCCAGAGAAACAGAACTCTAGTGAGATGAAGGTTTTCTCCCACTCCCCTCCCCACCACCCTTTCCCCATGCCCAGTGCCCAAAATCCAGGTAGCTCCTCCCCATAGTTACCTGGCAACAGTGGTAGGCCTGACCCACTATAAAAAGGGCTGCTTGCAGCATTCTTGCTCTCTTGATCTCTTGCTTCCCTCTGTTTCTCCATTGCCCTGTTGGGCTCTTTCCTTAAACCTTCCCTTCACCAAACTCTTCCCTCTCTTTCCATGTGTTGATGGCCAGCCTCTACTTCTCTACTCTCTCCCCTTCTCTGTGTTTCTCTGCCTCTACTACCCTCTTAACTCCATGCCCCCGCCCCCATGCCATGAATAAACTCTGTTCTATAGTATACCATCCTGTGGCTGGTCCCTCAGGGGAAAGGGATGCCTTGGCATGGGCCCTCTGAGGCACCCCCTTCCCCCATACCTCACCACAGCCTCATAGAACATATTCTTTCTCTCTTTATCTTTTCATAAACACTTCAGGACCCAGCCCAACCCTTGTTAAATCCCTCTATCACATCTGAATCGTTTGTTCTTTACCATCCAGGGCTCTTACTTAGATTTAAGTGTGAGCAGATTAAGCCAAGCAGAGGGAGACCTGAATGTGGGAAAACTGTGGTCGCAAAGAATGTGGAACTTTTCATAAGTCAAAATCAAAATGACAACACCTGGCAAAAGGATATAAATGAAGGAAAGGGAAGATACCACAGAAAATGTCTCGTTTTCTCTGAAGATTTCAGTCTACTCTATGAAATGTGAGACTCCTTCACACAGTTCACACACATTCAGAGTCCTTTGCCAGGAACCCTGAAGAGGAGCAAAGAAGACTGCAAGAAATCTATTCTGACCCACAGAATCTAAGCACATGAACTCCAACAAGACCTCTTTGCAACAAGGGCAGGTCAGGACCTTGTTAGGTCTCAGAGAAACTCAGGATAAAAGGATAACTGGTGTGCCTATTAACATATCCATGTGGACATTGTTGGCTAGGTGGTTTCTTGGCTCCTGGTTCCTCTTTTGCCCAGGCCTCTATCCTCTCTTCACTTCCTCCATACCCCTTCTCTTCTGCTCATGGGCTGGCTATGTCTACACACAGCCAGATACCTCTGGCTCTTTTCTCCCTCAGACTGTAAAGCCCCAAATTAACCAATAAGCACCACTTGCCCACGAACCAGTTACTTTACTGGAATGCTGCCATGTGCAAGACAAAGGAAAATCATAAAGACTGATGGGAAACTACAATGAACTATGTGATTATCTTTAAAACTCTCTGTAGCATGTGTCCAAAGTCTGTCTTTTTCTCAGGATGCAATATTTAATAAATCTTGCCCACATGCTGTAGTTGGTTTTTCTCTGGTGATGTTCAGGGTTAACAGAACCTACAATAGATCTTCTCCTTAGCGATACCTTACTGCTATCCTATCTTCATGTTTAATGGAGAATATAACTTCACACAATAAATATTAATAGTCACAATCCATATGATGGTGCTTTATAATGTAAACTTTCTAATCCAATCAAACCTGCACTGTATCTTCATATGATTAATATCTATAAAGCTCTCTGAGGAAGCATATGAATTCATTGTCCTGGCAAATAGGTACTCTCTTAAAATGGCAAATGGAGGAATACAAGTGTTAAGAAATAATGGATGAATTTGAATTCGAAGAGCTCTTTAAGGCTTTACCAAAGAGAATCTCCATGTACAAACTACAGATACTGCATAGGATCTACAATGTTTTAGAAGAATGTTCTGGAATCCATAAAATTCATTAAAACATTACAATGAACCCCAGTTCACAGTGTTATGCCCAGATATTGAAACCACAAAGACCACCAGGACTCAACTCTGAAGCATTTCACACCAGTGTATATTCCAGCTTGGTATGCAAACCTTCCCTGATGCAGCATGTTAGGTGACTGACCAGGAATTTTATTTCTTCAGGGGAAAGAAGGCAGAAAAAAAAATGTAGAAGTGCTAGTAACTCCCAGCAGCTGCAGCTGGCTGGATATGTCTAACCTTGAGACCTGATTTTTTTTTTTTGTCTAAAATTACATCTACTGGCTTCCATTTTGATACCTCAATAGGATCTCAAACTTCTTGACAATTGTAAGATATTCACAACAGAATAGTGAGAGTGGCTGCAGAAAATCACCCCTGCTCCACACCCCTGGCTTTACTCCTGCCAGTTCCTCTTACATGGCAGGTTCCAGGACAGACTTATCACAGGTGACTCTCCCAGAATGCCCACACAGCAACTGTACCCTAAAGAAGTTTTTGAGTTTCCCTAATACTTGGCTCTAGCCCCCCCCCCCCGCCCCACCCCCCAAGACTTCCTGACCACGAGGACATCCAGAATATGCAGAGAATGCAGGAGTGGTGGTATTTCCTGTTACTATGGCCTAGTTCCTTGGGACAATTCCTTCTGGTTCCACAGAATATACAGCAGTTTCCTGCTACATGTTTCTTTAAAACCCACCGACTTAGGACCCTTTTAATGAATTAGCTTCCCAGTACCTCTCAGCTGTGTTTGTTTGTTTGTTTGTTTGGTTGGTTGGTTGGTTGGTTTTCCTGGCTTGCTTACTTCATTGCTTGTTTTTGTTGTTTTCCTAAATGCATCTAATCAGGCAAGTAGGCCCTCCCTCCCCTCAGATACCACTCCACCATTGCAGGGTGCCTTCCACACAACTGCAGCTGTCAGGATGCACAGGGCCTACACTACACAGCTTCCCCACAAGGTTGCGGCCATTCCAGACCAGAACTGGATGTAGTAGGACACTACACCTGGGTTCTGGGCCATTCAAAACCAAGTTATGCTGACTAACTTCTCATGTTGCAATACCAGACTCCTGGGCCAAAAACTCAAAAAAGAAAATAGTCCCTCTAAATTATGATGTTAAAATGTCCTAGTCTTAAAGTATAGTATATATCCCCTAAGGAGAGCAATTTATATGATATCCAAGATACAGAACTGAAAACTCAGAGTGAGGATCAGGAGATGCATGTCAATCAACTCAGAGAGGACAGGAACAAAATGATTCATGAACAAGAAATAATAGCAGATGCCTGAAGGAAATGAAGACAACTTAGGATATGAAAATTGAGTTCAATAAGTAGTTAGAAATACCCACAAAAATGAAATGAAAAAAGAAATGAAAAATGCTGTGAGTCAAAGAAAAATAATACCAAGAGTTCCTGTGGGAAACAAAATATCAGGCTTGAACACATTGTAGAGTTGCTGGAACACCTCAGTTAAAGAAAATGATGAACTGAAATAATGTTGTATATGGCACAATATCATATCCTGCTTGTAATGTGTGAGGAGTAAAATAGAGAAACACCTTGGGAACACTGTCCAGATTTTATTAAAAACAAACAAGGAGACAACAACTAGACTTAGGACTATAATAGATACTGTTTAAAAACTTGCTCATAAATATATTCCTGATTGTGCTCTATAATTCTCAATGTACATACATGCACATCTGCATAAGCAGAGGAAGAAGTCTCCAGAATTACCCAAGTCTCTTTAGGGATTCTAGCTAGGAAGTCAACTCTTTTCATGATTATAATGAGGCCCAGGTGTCTCAGAAGATTTCTGAGGATCAAAAACTGTTGTGATGATTTTGACAGGTTGAAATAGATTCCAGCTCATTATGGAGTTGAGTGCTCAGAAACACAAGCCCAGACCTGGGGGTCTGTCCTTAAAGTACATGATTCTGAGCCCTTGGACATCGTTTGGATGGCAGGGCTCCTTGCTTTCCATCATGGTGAATTATATACTTCCCCACATTAAGCTTATGCAAAAAAAAAAAAAAAAGATGGCACCAGCTAATAGATACTTCCTGTGAGAATAGATTGAACACATTGATGATTAATAATGAATCTGAGATGAGTTAAGGAAAGAAATGAAAGCCTTTCCCTCAGAGGTATTGAACAAAGAGTACATCTAAATTGTAAACTTCTACTTCATGTTCCCTGTACATTCCACCCTGTCTGTTTGGTGTATGAGTTTGAATGTGTGACTACCTCAAGGCTGCTTTCTGCATCTTTCTCTGTGTATGTCTTCTCTCTCTCTCCCTCTCCCTCTCCCTCTCTCTCTCTCTCTCTCTCTCTCTCTCTCTCTCTCTCTCTCTCTCTCTCTCTCTCTCTCCCTCTCTCTCTCTCTCTGTGTGTGTGTGTGTATACTCTGTATGTGTCTCTCTGATGCCTATTTCTGTCCTTCTAGCTGACTTTAAGAAAAATCTTTGCAATCTTTATGGAACAGCAAGAAAAGCATCACGTGGGAAAGGAATGGGATACTGTACAGAGAAATCTCTAAAGGGTTAGGTGACTGCCTTCAACTGATCAAGATAGCAGACACTTACAAACATCACTGTTTATCAACCAATATCCATAATAGCATATTCATTTTAGAAGGATGATTTAAGCATCTAGATTTGACGCTTTCAGCAAATGATATACATGCAAATCCTAGTTAGCTCACTTAGAAAATTATATAAATTAAGGTTATAGCTAAGCATTAATTTAGGTTTTAAAAGATGATAATATGAGATGTCCAAATAAATAATTTTGCCTTTGTTATTGTTCTTTGAAAAATATTTTAAACAGTCAAGTTGAGTACTACACTGTAGGATAGCATGTTTAAAGCTTAAAATTCCTCACACTATATTAAATATGGCTGTAAGCTTAAGCAAAAGTACCAGTTTATTGGAATGCAAGATCTACTTGTGTATATATGGACTACAGAAAGCAATTCCAACCACTTAGGCAGATGGGAGATTCCCACAGCAAAGATATTTCCAGAATTAGTTCATAAGTACAACAATGTTCTAAACATCAGATAATTCTTCAGTGACAGGCTCCTAAGCAGAAAGTCTCAGAGGATGAGAAAATTAGCAAAACTCGAAGATGGAAAACATAAAAGCTGCAGTTGAGATGTCTGTTGTTTTTAATAAATTCTAAATCATTCAATTTGGTCAAGGAAGTGTCAGGAGCCAGATGCTGGGTGGAAGCCTGGTACCTCAGAGAAGCAGAGAAAACATCTGTTCACCTTTCTCTTCATGTGAAATCCCAGAAGGAATCTCTTTCGGCCACACCTTCTCAAATGACATCCTCCAAACTGAATTTACCTAAATGCTGCTTCCTGTGCATCTCTCTGTCTTTGCTCCCAATTCCCTCTTACTCTCTGTGACTTTTACTTAATAATCCTAGGTTCCCTTCCTGTCAGCTGGTTGCTTCTGGCACTTCTTGACCCATGGTTTATTTAATCTTGTTACACTCAGGGTTCAGAGCATGATCAGATATCTTGCAACATAAGTCTTGCACAGCTACATATCATGCAGTAAGCTTCTTAAGAATAGCATCTTGTATACTACTTACAGAGGAAACAGGTAAAGAGAGGGGACACTTCTATGAAGTCAGCGAAACTGTCATACAATGGAAAAAACTCTGGAGGGTCTATCAAATCCATGCTGTTCGCAGGGAACACAGGATATATCGGGAACATTACTGAACAAGCCAACAGTAGACTTGGGACTAATAACCACAGCCCGACGTGGTGGCAAGAGTTGGCTTCTCAAGATTGGACACAACCTTTCCCCAAAGGTCCTGGCTCCAGACCATAACCACCTTTCCCAAGCATATTCCTTGCTTTAGAGAAGGAGCTCTGTCTAAGTAATCTTACTAACCTGAGGTAGTTGTCTTCTCTGAAGCATATGGCCACAGTCTGCTTACCTAGCGTAATCATGGACGTTTCTAGTCTCTGTACAATTTTATGTAGGCTTAGAATATCACCTTTTCTAATTCTTCCTGAACTATTGCAGGCTAGCCATATCTGCTGTTCTGGCTTAATATTCCTCTGCACACTGATTGAATAAATCTTCTCTGTCAGTCTCTCCATCTTTGTCTCTCTCTGTGTCTCTCTGTGAGGCTCTCTCTCCTGCCCTCTTTCTCCCTTCTCTCTCTGTACATGCCTGATTCTTCTCTTTCTCTTCCCCCTTTCTGTGCCCCTTCACACCTTGGGACTTCCCTTAAGTCGGTGCTTGGGGCCAGTGAACTCATCCAAGAGCAGCTTCCAAATGAACTGGCACTTAATATAATCTAATCTTTCTTGAATTGGTTCATTTCACCAGCAGAGTACACAGAAACTATCAATGGGGATTGGCCTATTGGCTTGTTGTAAATCCGGGTTGTCTGGTCCAGGGAATAAGTCCAACTAAATAAGACTGCACAGGGTGCCAGATCTATCTACTCCTTACCACCCAGATCCACACACCAGCTCCAGAGACTTAGCAGCCTGCTCCACCCAGATGTGGGCAATGACCCTGTACTCACCATGTAGCAGTCTGGAAGCTTACCTAAGGGAGTCTCAGAACACCAAGTTTGCACTTCCCCTTCTTCCACCTGAAATCAAGATACATAGTTTGCATCTATAATACTCAAAATTAATCCGGAAGCCTCCTCAGCCCAGGAAGCACATAACTTCTTCGAATGCTGGGAATTGTAGTCCTTTAGGAATAAAATAGGCTCCTGTGAACATGTGGTCGCCTAAT
Source organism: Mus musculus (assembly GCF_000001635.26). Classification (NCBI taxonomy): domain Eukaryota; kingdom Metazoa; phylum Chordata; class Mammalia; order Rodentia; family Muridae; genus Mus; species Mus musculus. The sequence goes on along the minus strand of NW_019168507.1, from coordinate 513,939 downwards.
TGATTTTAACACTTAAAACAAAACAAAACAAAAAAAACGGCTATAACATGAGACTGAGTCCATTCTACCTTGAAAATTGGAGAGATTTTCCTAACATCGGTCCACCTCTTGATCAGTATTTAATATTTAATGCATGCTTGGTTTAAATTAGGTCCAAAATGTTAGCGGTAGATTATTATAGCAAATATCAGGGTTAACATACAGACCTCTCTTCCCAATGATGGCCAACTTGGTCTTGCAAACTTCATATGCCCCAGTACAGGGGAACGCCAGGGCCAAAAACTGGGGTGGGTGGGTAGGGGAACAGGATTGGGGGAGAGTATAGGGGACTTTCGGGATAGCATTTGAAATGTAAATGAAGAAAATATCTAATAAAAAATTGAAAAAAAACATACAGACCTCTACAGGGAGACAACTGTACACAATAATTGCTTCTTAAACATTATCCTAGGTAAGGGGGCTAAGCTTGCAAGGGCACTGAGTTTCCTGAGCACCAGATTTTCACAAGAGGCAGCTGAAGTGGGATACTCACAGAAGCAAGTAGTGTCTGATACAATCTAAGATAAGCAGTTAGCCAGAGGGGATTCCAGCACAAACAGGCTGAGATTAGTCATCTACGATGTCTTGAACTTGGGTTTCTAGAAATGAAGTTTAGTAATTCCCATAGGATTCATCAAGAAGATCAAATTCAAATTAAACCTGAAATGGCCTTAGCAACAACACAAGATGGAGGACTGGAGGCATTGTCTTCCTTGCTCTGTCATAATATAGCATTGGATTCCTTGTAGGTATTGGTCATCAAACTCAGGTTCTCTACTAAAATATCCACAGCTCTAAGTGATTGAGTCATCTCTCCTCAGGCCTTTGTATAAATTAACATTCCTCTTCACTTGGGCTTCAAGAACAACACTGAGAACAGAATGGGAGAACAGGCCACTCATCTCATCTACTCTGTCTGAGAGTGGTTGGTAGCACATTACTCCACCAATAACCCTTGATAAGGCAAACCTAATAAGATCCTGTTTAAAAAAAATAAAATTAAAGGCACAGAGTAGGTAGCCACTCATAATTGGTATCTCGACTGAGACATGGGGATCTTCATTTCCTAGCTAGCACAGAATATTTAGGGAGACCTATGTAAAATAAGATGGAAACCTATGGTGGGTACACTTGCTTTTGATCCCAGCACTACTAGTAGCACATGTAGGTAGATGACTCTTAGTTGAAGACCAGCCCGGTCTATATAACAAGTGTCTGTCCAGATATACTTCTTATTGAGACCCTATCTAAAATGACAATAAAAGCACAACAAAGAAACCCAAGAATTATATGAAGTACAGTGAAAACTCACACTAGAGTTCGTTTTATCACATATGTCTTCCAACTAATTACATGTGATATGTAAGTCCTCTTGGGATCAGAACTCACAACCCCAAAGATTAAATTTGTTTCACCCGACTCTCCTGTCTAAGGGAAATATGGAAACAAAGTGTGGAACAGATGCTGAAGGCCATCCAGAGACTGCTCTGCCTGGGAATTCATCCCATATACAGACACCAATCGCAGACACTATTGTGGATGACAATTAGTGCTTGCTGACAGGAGCCTGATATGGCTGTCTCCTGAGAGGCTCTGCCAGTGCCTAAAAAATACAAAGGCAGATGCTTGCAGCCAACCAATGGACTGAGCACTGGGTCCATATGGCAGAAGTTAGAGAAAGGACTGAAGAAGCTGAAAAGTTTTGCAACCCTATAGGGAGAACAACAATATCAAACAACCAGACACACCAGAGCTCCCAAGGACTAAATCACCAACCAACGAGTACAAATGGAGCAACCCATGTCCCCAGCTACATATTTAATAGAGGATGGTCATGTTGGGCATGCCTGGGAGGAGAGGTCCTAGGTCCTGTGTAGACTTGATGGCCCAGTGTACATTAATGCCAGGGAACGGAGACAGGAGTAGGTGGGGGCATGTGGGAGGACCCTCATAGAAGCAGGCGGGAAATAATAGGGGGTTTCTGGAGGGGAACCGGGAAAGGGGATAACATTTGAAATATAAATAAATAAAATATACAAAAAATTAGTCACCAAGACATTTAAGTAAAATGGAATATTGAAAGTGTCTTAATCATACACCAATAGCCAAGGTCCTCATTTGTACCCCCCCATCCTCAGTGTACCCCCTCTTCCTATCTTTGTAAATGGGAGCCTCATGAACCTAATAAGTCAAGCTATGCCTTGAATTTGCCCCTTTTTACATCTAAAATTTCTACATCTACAGTTTTTACATCTAATTTCTACATTTTTTTACATATAAAATTTCCTTAGTACAATTATAAAATTTACAACTTCTCTCTTGCTGTCCATGCTTACTATCACTTATTAGCGTCAAGGATGAATCCTATAAAAATATGTCCTACTTTCCCTGAATCCTCTCAGACTCTGAGCTGCATTGTTCAACCCACACCCTGCACTGTACTCTGGTCATGGTCTCATCCTGACCTCACACCACAAGTTCCTGACTAATCAGCGCTTTCGAAACTTCACCTACTGATGTATCTTTTTGAGTTTTCTATGTGACTTCCTAGATCTCTGCTCTGCTCATCTTCTCAGACCTCCTTTGGATTCTCCACCCTGTGGCAGGCAAGCACATGGCAGGCAGCCTCGCTATGGCCTTCAAATTCCAAGTATTACATCTTTTACTTAAGAAACATTTTTTTCTGACTTGGGTATAGAGAGGTGCTGATGTGGTTAAGATGCTAACTTCTCCTAGAGGGCCAGAATTCTGTTCAAAGTACCTAGGTGGTGACTCACAATCATTCATAATCAAGGTTATGGAAAATCCAGCACTGTCTAGCCACATCTATACTTCATTCATAGGCTTAGTTCACTGTATATATAAGTTTCATCCATGGTATAATGTGTGAGAATTTCCTTAATAATTATATTTCCTGGAAGAAAATAAGTTTATCAAACATAGAGGCAGGGAAGGAGACTAGATAATAAGACTGGAATACACATTTTTTACTCACAACTTCTTGCATATTTGGAAGTTGGATTGTAGGACAGGTTGGTTGATATTTTAACCAACATTTATTTCATTTCATTTATTTTATTTTCTATTCTTTTATTTGTAGAAGCCACTGTTGAACTTGACATCCAGATCCTCCTGCCTTACCCTCTCAAGTGCTGGGATTAAAGTTGTGTTGAGTGCCACATCACCAGATTATTTCTATATGTTTTCTTTGAAGGTTTGCTTCATGTGTCTTCCGAGTTTGTTATGTAGCATGGATTGCAACATTATGTACTTCTTCTGCAACAAGTGATCTGGGATACTGTGATGTTCTAGGAATTCACATTTTAGGTCAATCTAATATCCTCATCTGCCTGGCTGTTACCTTGCTCTGAGCATTTCAGCCTAAACAGAGAGACCTCAGAGTGGTTTCAGATTGTGACCTTGAGTATATTGTGTGATATCTGGAGCTGGCTTTCATCATCTATGTCAATGCCAGTGAAAGGTGAAGTGGATATTACAGTCACTGTTTAGAATGACAACAGGGCCACTAACTGAAGAGCAGTAATTCACTTCAACTGTCTATGGCCACAGCCACACTGGGTGCTGCAGATTTTATTCCTGTGTTGTCTAAAGGGTTTGTCCTCTTGATCTCCTTGCTGGGGCCTGACCTGTGCTCTCTGTCCAGAATTAACAATGAGGAATCAAGCCAGAATTGGTGTAGCTGGGGAGGAGAATCTCTTGAGTTTGGGGCCAACCCAATCTACAGAGAAAATTTCAGGACAGTCAGGACTTCACAGAGAAACCTTATCCTTAACATCTCATGGCTGGTTGCTCACTCTAAAGCATGGTGAATCTGCTTTCCTCCTCTTGCATCTCTTAGCCTGCCTATGGAAACCTAGAATTCCCACCTCTTCTTAGCCATGAGCAGCTAGCATCCTCATTGACTGATTAAAAACTAACTAGGTAACAGGAACTTCTGTGCTCACAAGCAGATTCCCAAACAAAGCATCAGAACTACACCCTGCAGAGAAGAGAGAGCAGCACAGCTTGAACTGTGTGTAACCCCTATTTGCTCCAACCTGTGTGTCCAGGTCTAAACTCCACAGCACATGGCTGTGTCTGGAGGCCAAGACTTTTAGGAAGGTAAGCAGGTAAAGGTCTGGCCCTACTCCAGTAACACTGCTGTTCTTCTAAATAGGGGACTCCATCAAAGTACAAGCAGACAGCAATTGTGGGAGGGTGGCTATCTAGAAGAGAAGGAAGAGACCTTCAGAAGCCAGACCAACAGTGCCTGACAGTGGACATCAGCCTACAGAACTAGGAGCAGTTAAGATTTCTGTTGGGTAACCATTGCACTTTTTGGTGTTGTGGCATAGCATACATAGACCAATGGAAGCTACTTCAGGACCACTGTCCCTGGTCTGATCTGCTTGAGACTAGATCTACTTTAGTGTTTAGTATTTTCAAACATTTACATACATAATGAGACATCTTTGCATGAGGAACAAATTCAAACACATGATTCTTATGTGTTTTGTACACATGCATCCATGGGGTAGAGAGCCTAACACAAGAGCCAATAAGATGGCTCTTCAGCTAAAAGTGCTTGCTGCACAATTCTGGTGACCTGAGTTCTATTGCATGGACCCTCTCAGAGGCATATCCTGCAAGTTATTCTCTGACCTCCAATCTCATGCCCATATACTCATTCAACTAGAATGATAGATAAATAACAGACAGACAGACAGCAGACAGACAGAATAGAGTCCTGACAAAACCAACTTAAACAAGGATTTCTTTAAGAGGACAGGTTCTTGGTTCCAGAGAAATACAAGCCTGACTTGCAAGGAAAGTATGACATGAATGTGAATGGTCACATTGTGTCTGCACTACTGAAGCAGGGAGAGATGCATGGTGGTGCTCAGCTTACTTTCTACTTGTTACTTGTCCCAGGTCCACAGTCCACTATTTGGTGCTGCATACATACAGGTTGTGTATTCCATTCTCAGCTGAAGCTCTGAGGAAATGTGCTTATAGACATGTCTAGAATCATGTTCCCTAGGTGACTCTAAATTTAGTTAAGGTGACAATAAAAACTGAGATCACATAAGACCACAGACTTTTTTCGCTGATGGCATCACTGTGGTAATGTAAGAATTTTAAATTTGGGGATGTATTGGAATCTGAATTTTCAGATAAGGAGTGATCAGCCTTTACTGTGATGGTTGTCATGGATATAATGTCTGCTCAATGAGGTAAAAAATATCATTGAGTGTTCATGAAAAGTGATGAAACCTATTAATCCATTATTATCTGTGTACTACCTGGCACAGGAAGGCATCCTCTTGTTGGGTAGATGACACTCTGGAGTGTTTTCTCACAATCTAGATTAGAATGGTTTTCCAGTTTTCCATTGTAAGATTGGGGACTCCTATCTTGTGGGTTCAGCATCCCCAGAGTTATTGAGACATAATAAAGTATACATTTGAGGTCTGGATGCAGGAATGTATCTTTAAGAATACTTTGTTGATCCCAGTATCACATCTCAGATGGTAAATGATGGTAAGTGAAACTGTGCTAACAAATTCTAAAACCTGTCACCTTTGCTCAAATGGAGACCCTGTTTCTATCCTGTATGCAGTTGGGTGTCAACAGCCAGACTTTAGTCTAAAATGCTCACTTGAGATCCTAAGGCCTATATACAAAGCTGCATCCTTTCTAGAACAAGAAAATAGACTATGGAATGTAAAACACAAGAATAACTTAAAAGAAAATCTTTTCATGAAGAATTAAAATATGTATTATAGATTTAGTTTGAGAATATTTAGTGAAACAAAAAATTAGCATTAGGTAGCCTTATTGTCATGTACCATTTTTTTATTCATGACAAAACCAATACAGATAATAATTTTATAAATTCCACAGTGGTTTTCCTTCAGAATAGTTAAGAGAACCTGAGTAAATAAATGTTACATGTAACAACAAAATGAAAAAGTAAAATGATTTGTTACAATGGAAAGGAATGTTTAAGTTGCATAAGAACTTTACTAATTCTTCATTAATTACTGCACATAAATCTATTACTGTCCAACTTAAAGTCTGAATCTTTTGACTTCAGCAATATTCTTTGCTTTATTATTTGAGATCACTCATCTAACATGATTATAGACTGCAAGGACCAGATCCTTTTATGATTCTTTCACTTCATTACTATTCTTATCTTTATTATTTGAGATCATTCATCTAACATGATTATAGGTGGCAAAGATTACTATCATTTATGATTCTTCCTTCATTTTTCCAAAAATAGAACTCAGGGTTATATTCAGGATCGATCATGAAACTGTAGCAGAACCTCTAAACCTCTGGGCTAGAGAGATGACTCAGGGGTAAAGGGTACTTGCTGCTCATGAAAAGAAACACAGACTGATTCTTTCTTTCTACACACAAAATAAGGTGTGATTTTTACCTGAATCTTGTGTGATGCATTTTGTGATTACTTCATGGTTCCACTGGTTTTATATAGGCATTCAGTGAAAATAAAAACATAGAGAATAACATTCCTATAGTTAAATAAAACTTTAAAGAAAAAAGTCTGTTTTCCAGGTCTGGGATAGCAATAGAAGGGAGCAGGGTCAATACTATATGTGACTTATCCAGTGCTGATGGTTGCTGTAGGCATACGGTTTGCTCAAATGGTAACATATACACTGTACTACAAGTTCCTCCTAAGTGGAATGTTCTCGCAGCCAAGATTATGGGAGAATGTTCTCCCAGCCAAGGTTTATGTCTCCATAACCAGAAACAGTAAGATTCCATGAAGCAACAATGTGTCAGATATTCCTCAGGAAAATGGTAATGTTATGACCTTCAGGACAGACTTTAAGGCTGTGGGAAAGAACTATGAAAACATGAGTTGAAGATTATATAATTTAAAATTAAAGCTATTCTTTAGAGCTTTTCTCTGTGGGACTGTGAAAGGCAGCCTGTGTTCTAATTGAGCAAAGCTTACTTTGGAGACCCAGTAGAAAACTCTACAAAGGACAGAACAGTGAGCTACGTTCCCAGACACGGGTGTCTGACAACACGGAGCCCCACAACTGAATAATCCTGTGACTATCTGTCACGTTGACAAGGTCCCAAGCTCCTGGCATTCTGGCTAGACTCCAACCTCAGTTACCAGCTCCTCCTAACAGTAATGCTGCAAGGGCTAGGTAACTCAGCCCACTATAAAAGGGGCTGTTTACACTAGCTGCATAGAAGTCACGGATCTAATTTTGTCCTTCTAAAGGCTATACGTGAAGAAAAACATAAATCGTTCATGAAAATGGAACATTAAACCATGCTCTAAAGCAGATACACGTATAAAGCAATAACAGCTGGTTGACCACATCCAAGTGTAGCCTGCACTATATTCTCAATTTACTATTAAGCACTCAGGAGAATGTAGGAAAGATTTCCTTTGCTACAGTTTTTGTTCAGTATCTACTAAGTTTTATAGCTGTACTGGGTACAGTCCTGGTTTACAGAGGCTTTTGTGCATTTTGAGATCATTCATGTGTTCAGGTATCCTGGAAAATAATTTTTCAACAATGATTTATTTTGTCATTGAGCTTTAGGAGATTCGGTCATAAGGAGGCTTTGTCTCAACAGTAGCTCTTGTAGACAACAGCTTAGAGAATGTGTCTTAAGACTGTTTCATGAGCACATGGTTTCAACACTACACATGAATGAATCCAATTCTCTAGCTCTGACGTGCCGTAGCCAGTGCCGACTGAATTTATTAACTAGATGTTTATTTAGCATTCAAAGTCATTTGTGAATTTGTTTTGTATTTATAAAATTTATACTTGGAAGAATATTCTTTAATTTTTTAAACATTTTACTATGTTTCTGTTTTATTTCTTGACCAGTCTTAATGATTTAAAAATAAAAATGCCACTCTAACAGTTCTGTTTTACAAAAGAAAAGGGGGGGGGGAGGGCTGTTTGGCCCCTCCTCTCTCTCTTAAGCTCTTAAATCTCTTATTCTCATCTCTAGCTCTCCTCCTCCCTATCCTTTCCTCCCTCTCTCCACATGGCCATGGCTGGCTTCTACTTCCCTACGCCTCTCCCTCTCTCTGACTTTCTACAATAAACACCTTAAAACCAGGAACCATCTCTCCACTCATCAAAGCCCTCTGTTCTTCAATGATGGAATAGGCCTGACCCTAAAGAGCCACATGTCACCTCCAGCAGCAAAGCCTCTCAGCATTTCTAGTCACCAGATCAGACCAAAGACCCTCACATCCTGGGAGCCACAGAGTGCCTTATCCCCCTGCTCCATTCTCCCTTCAGCTCTGGGGCTGACCGAGTTGCCCCCAGAGCCCTTACTTTGTTCTCAGCTCTTCCACAACATACAATGACATCTGGGATATCCATGACTGAGGACCTGTGGTCTGTGGCCTCTGTGAGACCCAGAAACCACAAACTGCTCCCTCTCTACCCCTGCGGACTGGAGATCCATAGCTTCCCACAGCCAGATGCCCACCTGAGCCTCATGGAGATTGCTGTCCACTTGCCCAGAGCACTGGAGCTCTGGTGGGATGTGGGAATCCCCTTTAATTCCCCGCACCCATTGCCCAAAATTTCTCAACTACGCAAACTATAAGCATGCAATATGATTTGTATAAGGGGCTCCAAGTACCTAAAATTACAGAGGTAGCTACACTAATGAGTCAGTAAAGGGAAAGGGATGGTTTAAAAGAACAAGGCTCATGGTGTGAGGAATAAAGGAGTAACAGAAAGTGAGAGAGTGATGATCTCAGGCAAAATTTCACCCAGTTAAGTTTCTGGTTTGAGTTTGAAAATGCGGGCAGTTTTCAAAGTCCAAGAACAGCCTGGAACAGATCAAGTTCTAAGGAGGAAAACGTTAGGTCCAGGTATCATGGGACACATCTTTAACTCCAGGATTCAGGAGACAGAGCAATACACACCTATGTGTACAAGATCTATCCACAAAGATATTTCCAAGACAGCCAAACTTAGTCTGTGAAGGAGTTGAAAAACAGAAAGGTAATTTCCCACTTAAAACTAGACTCTATATCTAGATTTAGCAACCAGAAAGCACACACAAGCAAACTACATAGGAGCTGCTATGTTTAAAAATCAGTGTACTTCATTTCTTTTTTTAAAGTTATAAAAAATGGAGAAAATGGAGAGATACCCCATGGTGAAGGACTAGTACAACTAGCATAGTAAAAATGGCCATCCTACCAAAAGCCATCTACAGATTTAATGAAATCTCCATCCAAATTCCAACACAATTGTTCAAAGTTGTAGAAAAATTCTCAAATTCATTTAAAAAAGCAAAAAACCCAGAATAGCTAAAACTATTCTCAACAAGGAATCATCATCCCTGACCTCAAGTGTTACTAGAGAGCAATAGTGATAAAAACTGCATGGTATTGGAATAGAGACAGACAGATTGATCAATGGAATAGAACTGAAGGCCCAGAAATTAAACCACACACTTACAGACAATTGATCTTTGACAAAGAAGCCAAAAATATATAATGGAAAAAAGAAAACATCTTCAATCACCAGTGCTGGTCTAACTGGCAGTCTATGTAGAAAAGTGAAAATAGATCCACAATTTATCACCTTGCACAAAGCTCAAGTTCAAGTGGATCAAGGAACTCAACATAAAACAAGATACAATCAAGGAAACAGAAGATAAAGTGGGAAAGAGCCCCAAACTGACTTTCACAGGAGGAAATTTCCTAAAAAGAACTCAAATGGCTCAGGCTCTAAGTTCACAAATTGACAAATGGGACCTCATGAAACTAGAAAGCTTTTGTCAGGCAAATGACATAGCAAATAGGACAAAGTGGCAACCTACAGATTGGGGGAAAAAAAAACCCTTCTCTATCTCCACACTTGATAGAAGGCTAATATCCAATATATCTAAAGGATTCAAGAAGCTAACCACCAAGAAACCAAACATCCCAATCAAAAAATGAGGTAGATACCTATACAGAGAATTCACAATGAAGCAACTGTGGAAGGCTGAGAAACTTCAAAAGAAATGCTCAAAGTCTTTAGTGATCAGAAACATATACATCAAAGCAACACTGAGATTCCACCTTCCACCAATCAGAAGGGCTAATATAAAAAGCTCAGGTGACAGCACATGCTGGCCAGGATGTGGAGAAAGAGGACCACTCCTCCATTGCTTGTGGAATTGAAAACTGGTCAACTATTCTGGAAATCAATCTGGAGATTCCTCAGAATATTGGAAATAGATATACCTTAAAACCCAGCTATACCACTCTTGGGCATATACACAAAAGATGACCAACCATGACACAGGGGCTTGTGTTCCACTATGTTCAGAGTGGCCTTACTTGTGATAGCCAGGATCTGGAAACAACCCAGATGCCCCACAATGGAAGAATCGATACTGAAATATGGTTCATTTACACAATGGAGTATTATTCATCTATTAAGAACAACGACATCAGGAGCTTTGGAGGAAAATGGATTGAACTAGAAAATTCCATCCTGAGTGAGGCAACTCAGACCCAAAAAAGGACATGCATAGTATGTACACACTAACAAATGGATATCAGCCAAAAAAAAGTATATAATAAAACATAAATGACTACAGAGGGTTAAAAAGCTCAAGTTTCCAAGTGAGGATGTCTCAATCCCACTTGGGAGACAGAGGAAAGCATTTTGGGGGGAAGAAGTGGGGAGAGAACTGAGTGGAAGCAGGGACAGAGAGGGGAAGGGGAAACATGATCAGTCATTGTGAGGGATGGGGGAGGACTGAAGCCCTGAGAACCAGTAGAAAAAATGGAAATAGACAGCCTCAGGAGGTAGGCTATAGAGGTCCATCTCACATGTTCCAAAGACCTAGGAGGTGAGAGACTCCCAGGACTCAAAGGGAGAGACCTTGGATAAAGTGCTGTCCAGTGGAGGGACAGGCATCAAGTGGAGTGATGGAGTTGAAATCCTATACACAAAACCTCTGATCCAGAAATGTTCCTGTTTGAAGGATCTCCAGGGAGAAAACTGGAGAAGAACATGAGAGAAAGGAAGCCCATGGACAGGCCCAAATTAGGATCCATATCAAGGGAAGGCAAAGGGCAGTGACACTGTTACTCATACTGTGGTGTGCTTATAGACAGGAGCCTGGCATGGCTGCCCTCTAAGAGGTCCAACAAGCACCTGAGTCCGATGCAGATTCTAGCACCCAACCAATGGATGGAAGCCAATGACCCCTGTGGTTGAATTTGGGAAAAGTCAGAAGGAGCTGAGGAGGAAGGTGGCCCCATCCATATGCCAGCAGTCTCAACTGAACTGGAACCCCCAAGATATCTCAGAAAATGGGCCAACAACCAGGCAGCAAACAGCAGCTGACATGATGACCATGACAAATAAACAGTGGATGACTGCCTGGTCTGACCTCAGTGAAAGAAGATGCACCTAACCCTCCAGAGACTAGAAGTGCCAGGGACTGGGGAGGCCTGGTGGAATGGTGAGGTGTAGGGATATCCTCTTGGAGGGGTGGAGAGGAGGGATGGGTTGGGGTGTAGAGAAAATTTTAGAAATTTTATTTAAAAACTCAAGGTAAGTGTCTTTAGTGTAAAGTAACACTTGAGTTGTATACAATTTCTATATGCAATTTTATGAATAGTATTACTATGAATATATTTTATGCTGAGAGCATATTGCATAAAATATATTGACATACAAAATCAAGAAGGAGAAATGGTAGAAACTCACTGTTGGCTGCAAGGGACAATATATATATGTATATATATTGTATATATATGTATATATATTGTATATATATACACACACACATGCACAAAATGAGTCATTTGAGGGCAATGCCCTTGGAATAATTCCCTCATTATATCAAATCTGTTAAAATACTATCAAAGTTGGAACATCTATCTGAACAACCATATATCTGCATTGAGGCATTGTTGCAGGAAGTTCTCATGTTCCTAATCAGTAATAAATATGAATGCAATGACACTCTTTGGAGCCTAGCTCTTAAAGATTTCATCTCTGGCCACCACTCTTATAGGTTCACATGAAAGAAAGAAAGAATGTGTGATAATGGTCTCCTAGCATATATTTCAATACACATACAAACACATATATGCACACATACATATATATGTGTATGCATAAATGAAAACATAAGAATTCATTCTGAACATGTAGATACTATTACTGAAGAAAGTTGTCATGACCATGATATCAGCAAATATTCAGTGCTTTTTATGTATTTCATTGACCTTATATTTCTCTCATGTCAAATATTTCTCTTGGCATTTGACAGGTATATGAATGATCTCTTTCAATGCCCCAGCCTGAGAAATATAGATTGACAATGGGGAAAAAAAGCAGATGATCGAGTACCATAGAAAGTGATAGAAAATGAATGAGAATTGACAAGGGAAATATTGATTTCCTAGGAACAATAAACACTAGGCCAGGGAATAATCAAGAGCAGAAACCCAGGCTCTCAGTGTTCCTTCTAGCACTTTCTCAGGAATAATCAAATGCTGCACCAAATTCACAAATTTCTTCTGAAAAACCCCACAAAAAATGTACAGATAAAACAGTGCAGAACACAGAAAGAAGGGGAATATGGTACAGTTATCACACAAAGCTGACCTTACCTGGGTCCAAAAGCAAATAACCACGAAAACATGCACACAAAAAATAATAATAGTATGGGTGCACCAGTGTAACATTTAAAAAGTTTCTCTCTAATAGATGCAGAAAGTAAACTCAACTTGATTTCATGCCAGAGACTCAAAACTGTTTCAACAAGCACAAACCAAACAACTCAAGGCATAAACTATAATCAGTGGGAGAAAGCTCACAACCATGTCAATATATCTATGAAAGGCCTACAGCAAAATATCACAGTGCATCACTATGAAAGCTGTGAAGAATGTGGAACAGAAAGAACATTACTGAGTCTAATGAGGATAATAGCCAACATCCTAAGCCTATCACTGCACAAACTGAAGACAGCTGTCATCATTCTACTCTACTCAGAAGACAAACAAGGATGTGCAAAGCCTCCATGCTAATTGATCACGATATGGCAGTGCTTACAAAGAGCAAGTAAGACTTAGAATATTTTCAATGATCAAAGAAGGATAAGAGGAAGGGAAGTTTTCTTGAATTACAAAAAAGATAATTCTTTAAATCAAGACTTGCAAGTATCCCAAGAAAATAATCCAATCTGATAAAATACTTAACACGCTATAGAATACAAGAAAAATATAAAAAAATATGTCATTTGGTTTTATACATTCCGAAAGAATAATCTGATGAGTGAGAAGACCACACAGTGTCTAAAAGGATCTTGGAAATGCTGGTTTAGCATACAAACTGCTAAAAGGGGCTCTGTAGGCTGATGGGTGTAAGGTGTCATTAATGGTTCTCCCTAGGTGCTGACCCTTGTGCTGTAATACCAACCTGACTAACAATGTATGTTGCCAGGTGTAGTAGTGACAAGTAGGTAAAAGAAACTTTACTGGTTTGAACTGAGGTCAGCCTACAAAGGAAATACAGACATTCACTAGAAGCTAGTCAAAAGTCACTCTAAAGATCATAGGTCCAAGCCGGTTATGGTGGTGCACGCCTTTAATCCCAGTACTCGGGAGGCAGAGGCAGGCAGATTTCTGAGTTCTAGGGCACCCAGGGTTATACAGACAAACCCTGTCTCAAAAAACAAAACAAACAAACAAACAAACAAAACAAAACAAAACAAAAAAAAAACCCAAATGACCACAGGCCCAAAAATGAATTTATAACTGACATACTGCTATATGTAGAAATACTGGAAATATATTTAAATTGTTGGTGCTTTCTGGATAACTCAGCCAAACATGGTTTGTAAAGGGAAACTGCCAATTCAGAGAGTGCTGAATAAAAAGCCAGCAGTGGGAAAAAGGCAAAGACTGTAAAAGAAGGAGAAAGTGGAGTTATGGAAACCCCTGCTGTCATTTACCATGGAACATGGGATTATGAATATATGACAGCATGGATACCCATCCAAAACCTTCCTCAGAACATACATGAAACACAAGGATTGGATGAAAACATGAATAACAAGGGACGGGACAGAGATAAAAGAGATGGTAACTGTGCAAGCACTTTGGGACACTTCATGTGCAAAGGCCATTCACCTGAAAATGCAAGCACTAGGAGATTTAGATAGCAGAGATTAGATTAAACTCTAGGAGCTCTGAAATATCTGCAATACCAAAGAAACCAGATAATACCAGAATGTTTCTCTGTGAATATTCTAACAATTGTAATATGTATGAACTGAGTGTAATCCCTAATTCATGTGATGGAAAATTTACTGACAACAGGATTTTCTGTAAAACAGAAATTGGAGATGCAGGGAAAAATACAATACTACCATAAATTTACAACATGTAAAACTTGATGCCCTGGGCATTTGCAGACAGCATCAAGTGTGTAATAAAAAATGGGCATAGGAATACATACATTTTCAGGTGAACCCTACCCCACTCCTTGTTCAAAGCCTCTAACACACCTGGATCCTTCAATAGAGTCTCCTTGGCCTTTACCATCTTAGGGCTCTTAGATTTGATTTATAGTTGTGCAGATTTGGCTGAGAAATGGAGACCTGAAAATGGGAAAATATCGTTCAAAAAGAACCTGGACCTTTTCATGTGACAAAAATGAAAGATGCCAACACCAGGTGGAAGGATAAACATGAAGGAAAGAGAAGATATCATGAGAATGTCTCTTTTTCCCTGGGGATTTCAGTTTACCCTAGAGATGTGAGAGTCAGTCACACAGTTAGCACACATACAGATTCCATTTCCCAGAAACACTGCGGAACAAGGAAGAATGTAAGAAAACCATTGTGACATGCAGGATCCAAACTTTTGAACTTCTCCAACAAGAGATCTCTGAAAAAACTCCTGAGCGCACCGTCTAAGCATTACCACACCCGTAAGAAGTCCACAGTGCAGAACTCAACAAACCATGAATGTGCATGGGCAGACTGCTTTTCATGAAGCAAGGAGTCATTTTTCTTAGGAAAGTGAGCATTCATAATTATTCCAAAGGTACTGTCCAATTTTGTCTTAATCCATAGTAAGCTTCCCACTTATTAAAGTATCTTGGCTTGAAATTATCCTCTCACACATGCTGGGCTGAACCTTGGAAGGATTCAAAGAAATTCAGGAGGAATGGCTAACTGGGGTGTCTGTTAACATATCAATAAAGTCATAGTTGGGTAGGTACTTTCTTGGCTGCTGGTTATCTCTTGACCTGCCCCTCTATCCTCCAACACATCCTCAATTCCCCTCCCCCCACCTGATGGCCTGGTTCAGTCTGGACCCAATCAGATATCTCTGAATGCTTTCTCCCCCAGACTGAAAAGCCAAAAATTAACTGCACCGCCAGCATAAGAACCAGGTATCTTCGTGCATTGCTGCAGGGTTATGTCTTGGGAAAATGATAAAGCCTCACAGGAAACTACAATGGCCTATTAAACTGCCTGTAGCATGTGACCAAATCCATCTCTTGGTCACGATGTATTATTTTATAAAACTTGCCCACATGGTACAATTAGTTTTTCTCTGGAAACACTCAGGGTTGACAGAACCTACTATATATCTTCTCCTCAACTGTACCTTGCTGCAATCCTGTCTTTTATTCAAACCTAAGGTGTGACATTAATAACTAAGCCTATGAAGACACATTTCTCAATGCTGTATTTACATCAAAGACTGCATATACCTCAGTGTTAAACTAACGGAGACTATAACTTTGCTAGGTTAATATTAATATGTACAGCAACATGACGGTACTTTAAAAAGAATATTTTCTAATTCAATCAAATCTGCACTGGTCCCCCATATGACAAATATCTACAAAGCTCTCTCTGGGTGCCTATTCAGTTCCCTGGAGAAAGGGAAATGAAATGGCAAATGGAGGAACAGGCGAATTAAGAAAGTATGAATGAATTTGAATTTGAGGAGCTCTATGAAGGCTTTTGCAAAGACAACCATCCCAGTACACAAACTCCAGAGAAGGCCAAAGATCTACGGGGTTATTTAAATGAATAATAATAATAATAATATATTATGTATATATATTCTGGCAACCATAAAATTAATTAAAACATCACCATGAACCTAATTCACAGGATCTCAAACTTCCTGATAATGGTAAGATATCCACAACAGAATTGAGATAGTGGAGGTAGAAAATGCAACCATGCTCCACACACCTGCCCTGCTCCTGCCCATTAACCAGTACAACAGCTCCTCTGACCTGGAAGGTGACAGGACCAGCTGCTCAATGTCCTAGGAGGCCAGCACAGCAACTGCTGCTTAAGGAAGGTTTCATGTTCCACTAATACTAGGCACAAGTTTCCCTCCAGGACTTCCTGACCACAAGGCAACCAAGATACAAAGAGAATGATGAAACCTAGGAACTTCCCTTCACTTCTGCCTAGCCCCGCCTTCTGGACCCGCCCAATATTCAACAGGTTCCTGGAATTCTTCTAAGACCACCTACTTCAGGAACTTTTAAGTCATTAGCTTCCCACTTCTTCACACTAATTTTTGTTGTTTTGGATTTTTGTTTGTTTGTTTGCTTGCTTGCTTGCTTTTTCCTTTGCTTTTAAGGTGTCTTTTCCTTAAACTCATCAATTTATGCAGGAATCTCACACTCTCCATCAGGAACCCCTCCCCCAAATCTGTTGCAGGCTGCCTCTCACACAACTTCCCATGACCTACTCTGCACAGCTTCCCCACAAGGTTGCTGCCAGACTAGACCAGAGCTGGATGTAGTAGGACACTGCACCTGGGTTCTGAACCCTTCAGATACAACTAATCCTGTCTAACTTCTCATATTGTGAGTCTAGCAATGTAGGCTAAAAATGCACACAATTAAGCAATCCCTCTGAATTCTGATGCTAAGAACAGATACCCAAAACAAACAGAAACTATGATAAAATGTCCTTGGCTCAAACCGCAAACCATAGAGGTATCCTATAAGGAGCACAATTTATGTGATATCCAAGATAAAGAATAGAAAACACACAGTCATGATCAGGGAGATTAAAGTTTGTAAACCATGTAAATCCACTCAGACAGGAACAAAATGAACCATGAACAAGAAAATAATACCAGATGCCTGAGGACACTATAAAATATTAAAATTGAGTTCAATAGGTGCTCAGGAATGCCAAAAAACAAAACAAAAACAAAAAAACACCTGAAAAGAAAATGCAGTGAGGGAAAAAAAAAAAAACAAAAACCAAAAACATAGAGAAACTGTGGGAGACAGATTATCAGACTTAAAGAAAAGGTACAGCCGGGCGTGGTGGCGCACGCCTTTAATCCCAGCACTCGGGAGGCAGAGGCAGGCGGATTTCTGAGTTCGAGGCCAGCCTGGTCTACAAAGTGAGTTCCAGGACAGCCAGGGCTATAAAGAGAAACCCTGTCTCAAAAAACCAAAAAAAAAAAAAAAAAAAAAAAAAAAAAAGAAAAGGTAGAGGAGGTGGGTACCTCAGTCAAAGAAAATGGTGAATTAAAATAATGTTAAGTCAAGGCACTTATTATTTACTGCTAGAAGGGTGAGGCAATTAAGAGAAACTCCTTTGGAAAACTGTCTAGATTTTTGTCAAAAAAAAAAAAAAAAGAAGAAGAAGAAAAAAAAAGTAAGAAGGAAAGAAAGAAAAACTAGAACAAAATTACAATACACACTGCACTGTTTGTTGATAAACGGTTTCCTGATTGTTCACTGAAACACTCTATGATACCCATGCATAAGCTGGGGAAAGGAGTCTCATTAGACTATTGCTAGGAAGTCAACTCTTTTCATGATTATAATGAGTTCCAGGATTCTCATGTGACCTCTTAGGTTCAAAACCTGTTGTGATGATTATGAGAGGTTAAAATGGATTCTAGCTCAGCATGGAGGTGAGAGCTCAGAAGCACAAGCCCAAACCTGGGGTTGTCTTTAAAGAACAGGGTTCTGTGCCCATGAACACCTTTCAGATGGCAGAGCTACTAGTTTCCCATTGTGGTGACTTTTAGTTTTTCCCATATTGTACTTATGCAAAAAAAAAAAAAAGTCACAAGTTAATTGATTCTTCATATGTGAGTAGATTAAACATACTGGTGGTTAATAATGCATCTGAGTTGAGTTAAGGAAAGAAATAAAAGCCTTTTCCTCAGAGCATTTAATTAAGTGAGTCCAAAGTTGAATTCTCTACTTCATGTTCCCTGTGCTTCCATCCTCTGTGTGTCTGTTCAGTTAGTTTAAATCTGTAACTTCCTGAAGGCTGCCTTGTGTATAACTCCCTTTCTGTCTGCCTTTTGTCTCCATGTTTGTGTCTATCTGAGTAATCTGTTGTCTGTTTGTGTCTCTCTGGCTAGGCCTTAAGAGAGAGCTTTGGAGTGCTTCTAGAACATCAAGGGAAACATCACGTGGGGAAAGAATGGGATAGTGAACAGTAATCTTTAAGAGAGTTTTATAAAGGATTAGGTAACTGGCTGTGAGGTCCAGGAAAATTCTCCATCTATTAGAAGGTAAGATCTTTTATATAATATATTGTCACACTCATGGTTCTGCCAATGCATAGGAAAGGACCATGGAGCAAGACTCCATGGAGTTCTGTTGGATACATTCTTAGTAAGATGTTTGCAAAAAAAAAATTTTGAAAAGTACGACTTTATAAGTGTATGAAGATGGTTTAAATGAAGTCTTTGAATACTGAAAGAGATGGAGTTCCAGTTGATCTTGTCTTTTCCACTGTGTTACATCAAGAAAGTTGCTAGCCAAAGTGATTTCATAAAAATACCCAAAGATTGCAGGCCACTGACAACAAAAGGGGTTGCTTTTAACAAACTGACAATAAGTCTTCATTGCTAAAGACAGGGCTGACACAAAACACTGTATATGAAAAGGGCAAACTGGTGCCTGCAAGAACATTGACTCTTATATTCCAGTGTCCTCATTAGGGAAGATGCTTTGAAAGGTACACAAAGTAAAATATATACACAGAACCAACCAAAAAGATGTTGATCTATAATTTTTCCTTTCAGCAAAATATGCTTAGGGCAATGATGTCATGAATTTACTGGGAATAACCAATCAATGTCTAATTTGACTTGAATACCAAAAGCACTCTGGTTAAATGTTATATATCTATATACACAAGTGTGTGTGGACATGAGTTAGGGTTACACCTGCCACAGTGTTTGATTGCTGGAATTATGCCAGCAGCACTTCCATGTTTTATGTCTATAAAGTCAAGCAATGTAATCACACTTTGTATATCTCAACAACATAATTTATATTCTGGAAAACATCTTTTGATTGTCTTTCCATTTACACTAACACAACATTAACATCCTAAGAACTAGATACATGCATAAATTTTTTTTTCTGTAGAGAACAAAAGGAAATTATGGTCAAAAATAAGCTCTAGGCCGGGCATGGTTGCATACACCTTTAATCCCAGCACTTGGGAGGCAGAAGCAGGCAAATTTCTGATTTAGAGGCCAGCCTGGTCTACAAAGTGAGTTCCAGGACAGCCAGGGAGGAACAGGATACAGAGGAACCCTATCTTGAAAAACCAAAATAAATGAATAAATAAATAAATGAAAATAAGCTCTAGGGTATAAAACCAGAGTTTGCTCTTCAGTGCAAGAGAAGTACACTTTTTTGTTTGTTTGTTTGTTTCTTTATTTGTTTTTTTTACCAGAAGTGAAGGAATGGATGTAGTAAGCAGCTTGGTGACCTGTGGTAGTTGTTGTGCCACACCACACCTGAAAGTCCCAGACTATTAAATTGTCCCAGACAACAATCCTAGGTTATTGTTTCTCCATGAGAACAAACCATCCTTGGGGGACATAGGACATGTACCTTACAGCTTGGTGTCCTCTACACTGTATGCTTGATCCTCCTCTAGGCCCTTATTTTTAGAATCCAACTTTAAGAAAGAAACACATGTACTTTGCAAAAGACTTTTGAGGTAGTCACACCTTCATCTTCATTGTGCACAGAGGACTAAGACAATTATTATCAAGAAATTTCTTTCCAAAATTATACTTAATTAATCCTAAAATAAACAACCCTGGGATCAGAATCTTGAAGTTTCACTCAGCCTCAACCACTGAGTCTACAGGGAAAATTTAGAGTTTACTTGCCAGTTTTAATAACTCAGAAATTCCTTAGTTTACTCAAACTCAGAACAGGAGCTGATTCTTTGAAAAAATCAACAAGATAGATAAACCCTTAGTGAGAATAACAAGACACCACAGAGACAGTAACCAAATTAACAAAATCAGAAACGAAAAGGGAGACATAACAACAGAAACCAAAGAAATCCAAAAAAAATCATTCTACTATAAAATCCTATAGTCAACAAAACTGGAAAACCTGGATGAAATGGACAATTTTCTTGAGAGATACCAGGTACCAAAGTTAAATCAGGATCACATAAGCAATCCCATAACCCCTAAAGAAATAAAAGCAGTCATTAAAAGTCTCCCAACCAAAAAAAAAGCCCAGGTCCAGATGTGCTTAGTGCAGAATTTCTAACAGACCTTCAAAGAAGACCTAATTCCAGTTCTCCTCAAACTATTCAACTAAATAGAAACAGAAGGTACTTTACCCAATTCATTCTACGAGGCCACAATTACTCTGATACCTAAACCACATAAAGACCCAACAAAGATAGAGAACTTCAAACCAATTTCCCTTAAGAATATCAACTCAAAAATACTCAATAAAATTCTCACTAAAAGAATCCAAAACAATCATCCATCATGATCAAGTAGGCTTGATTCCAGGGATGCAGGGATGGTTTAATATACAGAAATTTATCAATATAATCCACTTCATAAACAAACACAAAGACAAAAACCACATGATCATCTTGTTAGATGCTGAGAAAGCATTTGACAAAATCCAACACCCATTCATGGTAAAAGGCTTGGGAAGATCAGGAATTCAAGGCCCATACCTAAACATAATAAAAGCAATATACTGCAAACCAGTAGCCAACATCAAAGTAAATGGAGAGAAGCTGGAACCAATCCCACTAAAATTAGAGACTAGACAAGGCACTTTCTCCCTACCCATTCAATGTATTACCAGAAGTCCTAGCCAGAGCAATTAGACAACAAAAGAAGGTCAAGGGGATACAAATTGGAAAGGACGTAGTCAAAATATCACTTTTTGCAGATGATATGATGGTGTATATATAAGTGATCCTAAAAATTCCACCAGAGAACTCCTAAACCTGATAAACAGCTTCAGTGCAGTAGCTGAATATAAAATTAACTCAAACAAGTCAATGGCCTTTCTCTACACAAAGGCTAAACAGGCTGAGAAAGAAATTAGGAAAACAACACGCTTCACAATAGTCACAAATAATATAAAATACCTTGGTGTGACTCTAACTAAGGAAGCGAAAGATCTGTATAAGAACTTCAAATCTCTGAGGAAAGAAATCAAAGAAGATCTCAGAAGATGGAAAGATCTCCCATGTTCATGGATTGGCAGGATCAATATAGTAAAAATGGCTATGTTACCAAAAGCAATCTACAGATTCAATGGAATCCCCATCAAAATTCCAACTCAGTTCTTCAACGAATTAGAATGGGCAATTTGCAAATTCATCTGGAATAACAAAAAAACAAGGATAGCAGAAATTCTTCTCAATGGTAAAAGAACCTCTGGTGGAATCACCATGCCTGACCTAAAGCGTTACTACAGAGCAATTGTGATAAAAACTGGATGGTCCTGGTACAGCGACAGACAGGGAAATCAATGAAATAGAATTGAAGACCCAGAAATGAACCCACACACCAATGGTCACTTGATCTTTGACAAGGGAGCTAAAACCATCCAGTGGAAAAAAGACAGCATTTTGAACAAATGGTGCCGGCACAACTGGTGGTTATCATGTAGAAGAATACGAATTAATCCATTCTTATCTCCTTGTACAAAGCTCAAGTCTAAGTGGATCAAAGACCTCCACAAAAGACCAGAGACACTGAAATTAAGAGGAGAAAGTAGGGAAAAGCCTCGAAGATATGGGCACAGGGGGAAAATTCCTAAACAGATCAGCAATGGCTTGTGCTGTAAGATCAAGAATTAACAAATGGGACCTTATAAAATTGCAAAGCTGGGCTGGTGAGATGGCTCAGTGGTTAAGAGCACCGACTGCTCTTCTGAAGGTCCTGAGTTCAAATCCCAGCAACCACATGGTGGCTCACAACCACCCGTAACAAGATCTGATGCCCTCTTCCGGAGTGTCTGAAGACAGCTACAGTGTACTCACATATAATAAAATAAAATAAAAAAATCTTTAAAAATAAAAATTGCAAAGCTTCTTTTCCATAAGTCAAAAAGACCAGCAACAGATTGGGAAAAGATCTTTACCAATCCTAAATCAGATAGGGGACTACTCAGCAATTAAAAAGAATGAATTTCCTGGCATGGTGGCATACGCCTTTAATCCTAGCACTTGGGAGGCAAAGGCAGGCGGATTTCTGAGTTTGAGGCCAGCCTGACCTTCAGAATGAGTTCCAGGACAAGCCAGGACTACACAGAGAAACCGTGTCTCGAAACAACAAACAAACAAACAAAACCAACAAAAACAAAAAGAAAAGAATATATTCATGGAATTCTTAGGTACATGGATGCATCTGGAGGATATCATCCTGAGTGAGATAATCCAATCACAAAAAACCATACATGATATGCACTCACGGAAAAGCAGATATTAGCCCATAAACTTAGAATATCCAAGATATAATTTGCAAAGCACGCAAAACACAAAAAGAAGGAAGACCCAAGTGTGGATACTTAGATCATTCTTAGAAGGAGGTACAAAATATCCATGGAAGGAGTTACAGAGACAAAGTTTGGAGCTGAGACTGAAGGAAGGACCATCCAGAGACTGCCCCACCCGGGGATCCATCCCCAAAACAACCACCACACCCAGACAGTATTGCAGATGTCAACAAGTGTTTGCTGGCAGGACAATAATACAGCTGTGAGGATATGCCAGTGCCTAGCAAATACAGAAGTGGATGTTCACAGTCATCAATTGGATGGAGCACAGAGTCCCCAATGAAGGAGCTAGAGAAAGCACCCAAGGAGCTGAAGGGGTCTGCAGCCCTATAGGAGGAACAACAATATGAACTAACCAGTAACCCCAGAGCTCCCTGGGACTAAACCACCAGTCAAAGAAAACAAGGTTGTACTCGTGTCTCTACCTGTATATGTTACAGTGATGGCCTAGTCGGCCATCAATGGGAGGAGAGGCCCTTGGTCTTGCAAAGGGTCTATGCCCCAGCATAGAGGAATGCCAGGCCAGGAAGAGGGAGTGGGTGGCTTGGGGAGCAGGCGGAGGGGGAAGGGAATACGGGATTTTCGGAGAAGAAACTAGGAAAGGGGATAGCATTTGAAATGTAAATGAAGAAAATATCTAATAAAAAATATATTTAAAAATGTAAAGAAAGAATAGGGTATATAGATAAACAAAGTTTTCTCAACTGAGGAATCTTGAATGGCTGAGAAGCACCTAAAGAAATGACATTCTTAGTCATCAGGGAAATGCAAATGACATTCTTAGTCATCAGGGAAATGCAAATAGATCAAAACTCCTGTAACAGCAGATGCTGGTTAGGATGTGGAGAAAGGGGAAGATAACCCATTGCTGGTGGGATTGATTGCAAGCTGGTATGACGACTCTGGAAAACAGTCTGGTAGTTCCTCAGAAAACTGGAAATAGTCTACTTGAGGACCCAGCTATACCATTCATGAGCATATATCCAAAAGATGCTCCAACACATAACAAGTACGCATGCTCTATTATGTTCATTCAAGACTTATTTATAATAGCCAGGAGCTGGAAATAACCCAGATGTCCTTTAACAGTGGAATTGATAAAGATAATGTGGTACATTTACACAAAGGGGTAACACACAGCTATTAAAAACAATGACTTCATAAAATTTACAGGCAAGTGGATGGAACTAAAAAATATCATCCTAAGAATGATACACATTGTATACAGTCACTGATAAGTGGATATTAGCCCCAAAGCTTGGAATACCCAAGATACAACTCACAGAATATATGAAGCCTAACAAGAAGGACTGTGGAAGCTTCAGTCTTACTTAGGAGAAAAATTATGAAGGGAAGTAAAGGGAGAGAGGAACCTGAGAGGGAGAGAGGATGGGGGGGTAGATGGGTGGGGAGAGGCGAATTAGAAGTGGAAGGAGACAGGGGAGAAGTACTGAGAGTCAGAAAATTGAATGGAGGTGTGTAGCACCGCGGGGTGTAGCCAGGAACTGGCTGTATCCACTAGAAAGTCCCAGATGCCAGGAAAGCAAGAGTTCCCCAGGACCCAAGTGTGATGACATTAGCTGAAATACCCAACAAAGGGGGGACTGAACCTGTAGAGACCATATCTAGTGCATAGGCAAGGACCACAGTTGAAGAAAGGGGCCACCCACCCATCAAGATTTTTAACCCAGAATGGTTCCTTTCTAAAGGAAATGCAGGGACAAAGAATGGATCAGAAACTGAAGAAATGGCCATCCAGAGACTGCCCCACCTAGGGATCCATCCCATCTTCAGACACCAACCCCAGACACTATTGCAGATGACAAGAAGCACTTGCTGACAGGAGCCTGGTATAGCTATCCCCTGAGGCTATGCCAGAGTCTAACCAATACAAATGCATTTGTGCTGCTTGCAGATAACAATAAGACTGAGCACAGGGACCCCAATGCAAATTTAGTGACACATGAGAACTTCCTTCCATACTAACATAAAAGGACACAACTCCATCCAAAGTAGAAATTAGCAATTGATAAATTTGAGCATTATTTACAATAGATTATCTTTGAGACTTGCAGGTCTTCAGTCCATGGAAATTGTATGTCCTCACAGTTAAAGATTCAGGGAATATAATGGTATTATATATGTGATAAGACCCAACCGTTAAATTCTCCTCATCCCAGAAGAAAATGAATATCATAGAAAATAAATACTTTACATAACATGACCACATATCAATAACAGAAATATGGAATGGTTTGAGTGAAAAAGGAATTTTCAAAGAAATGTGAATAGCACACTGACCTGGAGTTTTACCAGAGAAGAACTCATTCTTTTTTTTTTTTTCTTTTTTTTCTTTTTTTCTCCCATTTTCAAATATTGGAACTCTTCTTGAAGTTTCACAACAGGGTTTGCAAATAAAAAAATGAAATGACTACAACAATGTAATGGACAATGATAAACCACATGAAATGACATTAAAAGCAACATGATACAAGGAATCTTGCCAACATTTCTACAGACATGAGAGCATGGAGTGACATATTTAGTGTAGTAAGGAATATGAATATAATCCTAGGACTCTTTCTGACTTCAATGGACACCTGACATAAACACAGAGTATATGCATCCAGGCTGTAAAACACTATTATCAGAGTTGTTATTAGGAGCTTATCTTCCTGGGTCTAGGGTCAAAGACAAATGGCTAGTGCCTACCATGAATGATGCCCTCAGTTGAATAGTGTTTCATTAGATATCATACTAGAATACCACACCTAACCCTATGATGAGATTCCATTTCATTCTCGCAGGCAGATACAGTGTATCTATGTACTATATGTGCCCTGTTGTCTTGGAATACAGACAAAGATTCTACCTGGTAACAATGTTGTAGTTCCAAATGAAAGTAAGAATGTCTGTCTCAAAAAACCAAGAAAAAGGAAAAAAAAAATAAAGAAAGAAAGAATGTATGACAGGGTCTCCTGAAATAAATACTAATGCATATATATATACCCACATATACATATATACATACATACATACACACACAAACATATTTGTTCATGAATAAAAACATAAGAACTCATTCTGAACATCAAGATACTATTACTACACAAAGTTGTCATGACCATGGTATAAGCAAATATTCAGCACGTTTTTGTATTACATTGACCTTATAGTTCTCTCATGTCAAATATTTCTCTTAGCTTTTAACAGGTATACAGGTGGTCTCTTTTGATGCCCCTGCCTCATTAGTTTATATTGAAACTGGGAAATAGCAGATGATGGAGTACCATAGAAAGTCATACACAATTAATGAGAACTAACAGGGGGAAAAAATGATATCCTAGGAACAAGTGAACAAGAAAACTTTCTATGTCCTAACACTAGGGCAGTCATTAAGCAAGTGTGGAAACCCAGACCTGCAGGGTGTCTTCTAACACTGTCTGAGACTAAATAGATGCAGCACTGTATTCACAAATTTCTTTAAAAAATCCCTCAATCATCTTGCACAGAGAACATTGCAGAATACAGAAAGTAGGGAATGTGGTGCAGTCATCACACAAAGCTGTCTGTACCGGGATGCAAAAGCAAATGACCATAAAAATATGCATGGATAAAATAATAAAAAAATTCTCTCTAATGGATACAGAAAATGAACTCAACTTGATTTCATGCCATAGATGCAAGACTGTTTCAAGAAGCACAAACCAAATAACTCAAGGCACAAAGTACATACAATCAGTGAGAGAAGACTCTCAACCATGTCAGTATATCTATGAAAGGCCTAGGGCAAAATATCACAGTGGATCACTATGAAAGCTCTGATGAATGTGGAAGAGAAAGAACATACTCAGAGGTCCTGAGTTCAATTCCCAGCAAACCATCTTTAATGGGATCTGATGTCCTCTTCTGGTGTGTCTGAAGACAGGGACAGTGTACTTACATACATAAAAGAAACAAATCTTTAAAAAAAGAAAGAAAGAAAGAACATGACTGAGTCTAATAAACATAGTAGCCATCATCCTAAACCTATCACTACAAAAACTGAAGACACCTGTCATCCTTCTATACTACTAAGCAGAGAGAGACAAGGATGTGCAAAGCCTCCACACTAATTTCCTACAAAGGCCATTCACCTGAAAATGCTAGCACCAGGAGATTTAAATAGCACAAATTAAAGAAAACTTTAGGAGCCTTGAAATACCTCCAATAGCAAAGAAAATGGATAGTACAAATACTCTACCAGAATATTTCTCTGTAAATATTCTAACAGCTGTAATATGCATGAAAGAAATGAGGATAATCCCTAACTCATGTGATGGAAAATTGAGTGGTAAGAGGACTTTCTGTAGAACAGAAATGTAGATATAGGGAAAAATATAATGCTGTCATAAATTTATAATATGTAAATCACTATGACCCAGGCATTTCAAGACAACATCAAATGGGCTAGAAAAACTGGGCATAGGAATGCATAAATATTCAGGGAATAATCAGGACATTTTTACAAAGCATGTCACTTTATGAATCTTGCCTGTGACATAAAGGGTGAGTATTGTCAACATTTCAGAAACAGATCCTAAATTCCTGCATGACTGATATATGTTAGGCTTTAGTTTCAATAACAGTAAATACATGGAATGAATGTATATCATGGAATTATTTTTGTCTGTGTGTATAACAGGAAAAGTACATCTTTCATCTTATGGAGACTGAACAAGAGCTCATTCTAACATGGGAAGAATAACCCGTGGTATTACATTCACCAAGAAGTCAATAAGAACAGTAGGACTTTGACTTTAAAACTTGACACTGGCATTTCTCCAAGTGCATATCTGACTCTGAAGAGACTCAATTCTGTCCTTATCAGCCTTGCAGTCAATTTTTACTATCACTTGTTTCATCCCAATATTTTGAAAGTGGACAAACTATAATAGTAATGGGTAGTGTATTCAGACACTGGGATTCTTAAATAGAAGAAGAACATAGCATACTAGCTTAGCATTCCCTAGGGAACGCTATTACAGATTGGCTTGCTCTACTCCTAGATGTATCTGGCTTTTGTCACATCTAAGTGCTATAACAATGTAGATCTCTTTTCCTATTGTCTTGTCCTGTCCCTTACCATCAGTGTGGTGACATTACAGTAGCATACATTAGTAATAAATAGTTATAAATAGGTTAAAAGCAGGAGTGAATGGAATAATATTTTTCAAGTCCTCAGAGAAAATAACTGGCAATTCAAAGTAAGTGGCTAATAGTATTGACAGTATATAAAATAAATACGAATGTAGTAATTCATTAGGACATGTTTTTTAGTCAAAAACCTGCTTAGAGCTGGGCAGTGGTGGAGCATGCCTTTAACCCCAGCACTTGGGAGGCAGAGGCAAGTGGATTTCTGAGTTTGAGGCCAGCCTGGCCTATGAAGTGAGTTCCAGGATAGCCAGTACTGCACAAAGAAACCCTGTCTCGTAAAACCTAACAACAACCACAAAAAGAAACCAAACAAACAAACAAAAAAACTACTTAAAAATGAATTGATGAAAGTATGCACAAAATAACGCATACATTTTTCATGAAATAGGAAATAAGAAATTTCTTGCTAAGAATGAATAAACACAAGAACTAGTAAGTATTTCTCATATACATCACAGTAAAGCTCTATCCCACACAAGGAATTGAGAACAAAGTAAACATACTTTGCCACCTACACTACCAGCAAAATCTTCCAGATTAAAAATCCTAAGAAATATAATCTCACAAGGAACAGAATGTCATCGACCGATCTTCAAAGAACATTATAATAAAGTCCCAAGTAGAAGTCAGAAAAAAATGAAACAGATATCAACATACTGAGAGTAGTATATGTGGATCTTGGTTTTCATTTCAGGAAGAAGAAATTGTACAGAACTAAACTGACATCACACTGGGTAGGGATACTTGAACCTGTTGTGACTTAGGGTGTGGTTCAGCCCAAGACACACAACATCAATCGCTCTGGTTTTAGTACAGGCAAGACCTTAGTATTGACTTTATTCCAAAATATCAAAACTACAGTTTATATGTAGTAGAACACACCCATGTTTGAAAGCAATGTCTAATTGAATGACAGAAAATATGGAATATCAGAGAAAGATCTGACAGAATAGGATCTGCCCAACTTTGCTGTAATGAGAGAGGAAAGAGAAGCTACTTGAGACAGAGAAAGACATTACACAAAGAAGAGAATAATAAAGGAATACAGTAGAGTGCATGGGCTGCAGTACAGTACAGTTGAGAGAGCAGAGCCACAGAGAGGGAGAAGGACACAGTTTTACTGGGAGAGTTTTACAGAGTCAGATTGAAGAGAGAACATGCTAGGCACGGGCAAAGACAGAATGAGCAGGAGAAAGAGAAGGAGCCAGAGGATTAGAAAAGATTTCTACAGTTAATTTAAGGTCTAGTGGAACAATTCAGTGTCTGAGAGAAGAACTCCCCTGGGAGAGGAGTTAGAGCTGGAAAAACTAAATTGAATCAGCCAGGTAAGCATTGAGAAGGAGTAAGAAAGGGTGGGGGCTTATTCAGCAGCAAATTTCAGAGGCTGAAAACACACCAGGCCTAGATAATACTGTATGGAGACTAGAAGCTTACATGACTAGGCCTAGGTTAATAGATGTAGGCAGGAATCCTCCCAAATTACAGTGACAGTAGGAGAATGAAACTTACTTATACAGCCCTGTGGTGAAAAGTAGACACTGCTCAGTATAAAAGCTCTCAAGAATATAAGAGAAGAAACATACATCAGAAATAAGGCAAACAGACCCAAAACTAAAGCAACCAGTACAGAGAAGGTCAACAATAATTATTCCACTCTAATCAGGACTAATGCAACACAGAGCATCAATAAGAACACAGGTCAAGGACAGAAAAACATTTAGACTGGACAGAATACGTGATTCAGAAAGCAAGTAGACCTTCTGGAGAAAAAAAACCTCATATCAGACCATTCACTCTCAGCAGACATCTTACATACCGTGGTGGGAACTTTCATAGTGACAAAAACTGCTAGGAAAATTGGGGCAGGAAGCAGAGTTATCCATGTCTTACTCAGGTTTGCAACCTGCTTGCTACAATCTGAATCTGCCAGACAAGACATGGAAATTTTTATGACAGTGGCAAGACTATCTGTGGGTAACAGAAGGTTTTCTGGTTCAAGCTCCACACAAAAAAAAAAATACATAGGTTACAGTGAAAATCAGCCTGAAAATTCTTAAGGAAGGTCACAGGCCCTAGGAGGGAATCTACTGCTGACATTTGCTTTATGTATAAATTGCCCTTGTCACAACCATAGCCTGATGATGCTTTCAATCTGGGTAAAAGAAACTTTGATTACAATGGGCAACAGCAATTTCCCATAATCAAAATTAATTTACTATTAACATCAAGTGACGACTGACAGCACTGCCTACCATTGGAAATCCAAATCATCATATCTAATATTATTCTTTTCCAGAATCATTAAGGAAATAGAATCTGGAAAAATCAAATTCATGTCCTCTTTCTCCTAAAGGTGAGCCTGACTCCACCCCTTGTTCAATACCTCTAACATACCTGGATCCTTTGTGAGAATCTCCTTGACCTTAACCATCTGGTGATCTTAGTGTTGATTTACAGTTATGTACATTTAGCTGAGCATATGAATACCTGAAAATGGGAAAATATTATTCAGAATGAACCTGGAACTTTTCATGGAACACAAATGAGAGATGTCAATACATGATAAAAGGATAAACATGAGGGAAAGAGAAGAAATTATGAAAATATCTCTTTTTCTCTGAGTATTTCAGTTTACCCTAGAGATGTGCAAGTCAGTCACACAGTTAACACACATACAGAGTCCTTTTCCAAGCAACAAGGAAGAGGAGCAGGGAAGACTGGAAGAAAATTATTCTGATCCACACAATCCAGACAGTTGGACTTCACCAACAAGAGGTCTGTGAAAAAAAGCACTGAGTGCAGGGTCTAATCATTCCCACACCTGCAAGAAGTCCACAGTGCAGAACTCAACAAACCATGAATGTGCATGGGCTTTTCATGAAGCAAGGAGTCATTTTTCTTGTGTAAGTGAGCAACCATAATCATTCCAAAGGTGCTGTCTAATTTTGACTTAATCCATAGTAAGTTTTCCACTTATTAAAATATCTTTGCCTGAAATCATTCTCTCACAGCATGCTGGGCAGAACCTTGGAAGGATTCAAAGAAATTCAGGGGGAATGGCTTTCTGGGGTGTCTGTTAACATATCAATAAAGTCATAGTTGGGTAGGTGTTTTCTTGGCTCCTGTTTATCTCTTGGCCTGCCCCTCTGTCCTCCATCTCATCCTCAATTCCCCTCCCCCAACCTGATGGCCAGGTGCACTTTGGAACCAGACAGATATCTCTGAATGCTTTCTTCCCTCAGACTGAAATGCCAAAAATTAACTGCACCACCAGCACAAGAACCAGGTATCTTTGTGCATTGCTGCAAGTTGCATGTCTTAGGAAAATAATAAAGCCTCATAGGAAACTACAGTGGCCTATTAACCTGCCTGTAGCATGTGACCAAATCCATCTCCTGGTCAGGATGTATTATTTTATAAAACTTCCCCACATGGTACAATTGGTTTTTCTCTGGAGACACTCAGGGTTGACAGAACCTACTATATATCTTCTCCTCAGCTGTACCTTGCTGCAATCCTGTCTTCATGTTTTATTCAAACCTAAGGTGTGACATTAATAACTAAGCCTATGAAGACACATTTCTCAATGCTGTATTTAGACTGCATATACCTCAGTGTTAAACTAACAGAGACTATAACTTTGCTAGGTTAATATTAATATGTACAGCGACATGACCATTAAAAAGTGAAACATAAAAACAAAAAGTAGGCCTTTAGGGCCAGGTGTAAGAATAAGATCTTTGTGACTCAATGCCCCCAAGGTATGCTAACCATAAAACAAAAATTGAATTACAGAAGCTTTATAAAGGCTTTTGCAAAGGCAAATCTCCCGGTATAAAAACTCCAGATGCAGCCAAGGATCTCCGAGGATATTTTAGAAAAATATTCTGGCAAAGAAAGTCACCTTGACCCACCCTGACCACTCCAGGAACTCACTGTGCAAATGTGCTTGCTATTGTTACTGAGACTCATAGACATCTGTCTTGACTTTCCACTTAACTTGTACTTTTGGTATTTTCCAACAACGCCCTCCCCATCCCCTTGACTTATGGTTTCTTCCTTTAAATACCCCCTTACCCAGCTACTCTGCACACCACAGTCCTCTAGCCCTGCATGGTGTATGAATGTGGACCTGAGAGCTCTCTTGAAATAAAAGTCCTCTTACAATTTGCATCAAGACCCTTTCTTGCAAGTGATCTGGAATGTCGCCTCTCCTGAGTCAGAACGTGGGAGAGTCCTCACGTTTTGGGTCTTTCAAAGATACTTTATAACGAATATTTTCGAATTCAATCAAATCTGCACTGGTCCCTATATGACAAATGCTTACAAAGCTCTCTCAGAATGCCTACTCAGTTCCCTGGAGAAAGGGAAATGAAATGGCAAATGGAGGAAGAGGGGAGTTAAGAAAGAATGAACGAATTTGAATTAAAGGAGCTTTATGAAGGCTTTTGCAAAGGCAAACCTCCCGGTATACAAACTCCAGATGCAGCCAAGGATCTCCGAGGATATTTTAGAAAAATATTCTGGCAACCATAAAATTGATTAAAGCATCACCATGAACCCAATTCACAGGATCTCAAACTTCCTGATAATGGTAAGATATCCACAACAGAATTGTGAGAGTGGCGGCAGAAAATGTACCCCTGCTCCACACACCTGCCCAGCTCCTGCCCATTTCCCAGTCCAACAGCTCCTCTGACCTAGAAGGTGACAGGATCAGCTGCTGAATGTCCTAGGAGGAGCAACGGCAGCTTAAGGAAGTTTTCAGGTTCCGCAAATACTGAATTGTGAGAATGGCGGCAGAAAAGGCACCCCTGCTCCACACCGCTGCCCAGCTCCTGCCGGGTTCCTAGTCCAACAGCTCCTCTAACCTGGAAGATGACAGGACCAGCTCCTGGATGTCCTAGGAGGCCAGCAAAACAACTGCTTCTTAAGAAAGTTTTCAGGCACCGCAAATACTAGGCACTAGTCTCCCTCCATGACTTCCTGATCACGAGGCAGCCGAGATGCAAGAAGAAAGATGAAACCGCGGAACTTCCCTTCTTTCTGCCTAGCGCCGCCTTCTGGACCCGCCCAAAATTCAACAGCTTCCTGGAATTCTTCTAAGCCCACCTACTTATGGGCCTTTTATTTAATTAGCTTCCCACTTCTTCACAGCAATGTTTGGTGTTTTGAATTTTTGCTTGCTTGCTTGCTTGCTTGCTTGCTTGCTTGCTTGCTTGCTTGCTTGCTTGCTTGCTTGCTTGCTTGCTTGCTTGCTTATTCGTTTCTTTGCTTTTAATTTGTCTTTTTCTTAAACTCATCTAATCGTGCAGGAATCCCACACTCCCCATCAGGAACCACTCCTCCAACTCTGTTGCAGGCTGCCTTCCACACAACTTCCCAGGACCTACTCTGCAAAGCTTCTTCACAAAGTTGCTGCCAGACTAGACCAGAGCTGGATGTAGTAGGACACTGCACCTGGGTTCTGAACCCTTCAGATTCAATGGATCCTGTCTAACTTCTCATATTGTGCGTGTAGCCCTCTGGGCTATAAATGCACAAAATTAAGCAGTCCCTTTGAATTCTGATGCTCAGAACAGATACCCAAAACAAACAAAAACGTAGATAAAATGTCCTTGGCTCAAACCACAAACCATAGAGGTATCTTATAAGGAGCACAATTTATGTGATATCCAAGACAAAGAATGGAAAACCCACAGTCATGATCAAGGACATTAAAGTTTGTAAACCTGTGAATCCACTCAGACAGGAACAAAATGAATCTTGGTCAAGAAAATAACACCAGATGCCTGAAGGAAATAAGGACAATATAAAATATTAAAATTATGTTCAATAGGTGCTTAGAAATGCCACACAAAAAAAAATCCTGAAGAGAAAATGCAGTGAGGCAAATAAAAATGATACATAGAGAACCTGTGGGAGACAGATTATCAGACTTAAAGAAAAAGTAGAGGAGGTGGATGCCTCAATCAAAGAAAATGGTGAATTAAAATGATGTTAGGTCAAGGGACAATATTATTTACTGCTTGAAGGATGAGGCAATAAAGAGAAACTCCTTTGGAAAACTGTCCTGATCTTTGTCAAAAAAAAAGTAAGGAAAGGAAGAAAGAAAGAAAGAAAGAAAGAAAGAGAGAGAGACAGACAGAAAGAAAGAAAGAAAGAAAGAAAGAAAGAAAGAGACAGAAAGAAAGAAAGAAAGAAAGAAAGAAAGAAAGAAAGAAAGAAAGACAGAAAGAAAGAAAGACAGACAGAAAGAAAGACAGACAGAAAGAGAGAAAGAAAACTAGAACAAAATTACAATACATACTGCACTGTTTGTTGATAAATGGTTTCCTGATTGTTCCCTGTAACACTCTATGTACACCCATGCATGTCAGCATAAGTGGGGGAAAGGAGACTTACCCAAGAGTTAAGGAGATTTACCCAAGTCTCATTAGACTGTTGCTAGGAAGTCAACTCTTTTCATGATTATAATGAGTTCCAGAATTCTCATGTGACCTCTTAGGTTCAAAACCTGTTGTGATGATTATGAGAGGTTAAAATGGATTCTAGCTCAGCATGGAGGTGAGAGCTCAGAAGCACAAGCCCAAACCTGGGGGTCTGACTTTAAAGAACAGGGTTCTGTGCCCATGGACACCTTTCAGATGACAGGGCTACTAGTTTCGCATTGGGGTGATTTTTAGTTTTTCCCATATTGTACTTATGCAAAAGAAAGTCACAAGCTAATTGATTCTTCATATGTGAGTAGATTAAACATACTGGTGGTTAATAATGCATCTGTGTTGAGTTAAGGAAAGAAATGAAAGCCTTTTCCTCAGAGGCATTTAGCTGAGTGTGAGTACAAAGTTGAATTCTCTACTTCATGTTCCCTGTGCTTCCATCCTCTGTGTGTCTGTTCAGTTAGTTTAAATCTGTAACTTCCTGAAGGCTGCTTGTATAGCTCTCCCTTTCTGTCTGCCTTTTGTCTCCATGTTGGTGTCTGTGTAATCTGTTGTCTAATTGTATCTCTCTGACTGGCCTTGAGAGAGAGCTTTGGAGTGCTTCTAGAACATCAAGGGAACCATCACTTGGGGAAAGAATGGGATAGTGAACAGTAATCTTTTATAAAGGATTAGGTAACTGGCTCCAAGTGGTCAAGTGGACAAGACAACAAACATTTATAAACATGACTTTTATCAACCAATACCCATAACTGTATATTCATTTTTGAACTATGCTTTAAGCCTCTGCATTTCATGCTTTCATCAAGTGACACTCATGCAGTTTCTGAGCAGGACTTGAAAAAGTACATAAATTACCATTGTATCTATGCATCAAGTTAGGTTTTAAAAGTTGATATCAAGAGAAGTCCAAGGAGAATAATGTTAGTTTTTACGTTGTTCTTTGAAAAGTGTGCTAAACCCTCAAGTTGAGTAAACAGTAGGATCACAGCTTTAAATCATAAATTTCGTCAAGTTGCCTTAATTCTGGTTGTGAGGTCCAGGAAAATTCCCCATCTATTACAAGGTAAGATGTTTTATATAATACATTGTCACACGTATGGTTCTGCCAATGCATAGGAAAGCACCATGGAGCAAGACTCCATGGAGTCCTGCTGGATGTAGTCTTAGTAAGATGTTCACAAAACAAAACAAAAAATAAAATTTTTTTAAGTACCAGCTTATAAGTGTATGAAGGTGTTTCAAATGAAATCTCTGAATTCTGAAAGAGATGGAGTTCCAGTTGATCTTGTCTTTTCCACTGTGTTACATCAAGAAAGTTGCTAGCCAAAGTGGTTTCATAAAAATATCCAAAGACTGCTGGCCACTGACAACAAAAGGGGTTGCTTTTAACAAACTGACAATAAGTCTTCATTGCTAAAGACAGGGCTGACACAAAACACTGTATATGAAAAGGGCAAACTGGTGCCTGCAAGAACATTGACTCTTATGTTCCAGTGTCCTCCTTATGGAAGGTGCTTTGAAAGGTACACAAAGTGAAATATATACACAGAACCAACCAAAAAGACGTTGATCTATAATTTTTCCTTTCAGCAAAATATGCTTAGGGCAATGATGTCATGAATTTACTGGGAATAACCAATCAATGTCTAATTTGACTTAAATACCAAAAGCACTCTGGTTAAATGTAATATATCTATACACACAAGGGTGCTTGGTCATGAGTGTACTGGGAGTGTTTGTGGACACACCAGTGTTATAAGTAATGAAAAGGTTTCTATATACTATAAAGCATAAAACTTTCATTGGAGCAGTCTCCCAGCTATCATTTAGATTTAAGACAATTCAAGCCTATGACCTCATACATAGATACCTCTTAACCTCTCTCCCGCTCCGTTCTCATCTATCTGTTATCTTCTCTGTCTCCCACTAAATCTCCTACATCTGCATTCTCCTCTCTACATCTCTTTTAATATCCAGAAATTCGGCCCTCCAATTCTTGTCCCAGGAATTGGATGTCAGGTTTTTTTCTTAGAAGCAATCAGGTGTGAAACATCACCAGAACTTCTCTGGATTGCCTTTAGGTATAGAGAGCTGCTTGCCATTCAAGTATCTCAGCAGGGGTGGGAGGAGTATTTACAAATGTAAAGCTGGTGATGGGCCATAGAAATGACAATATCAAGATCCTGCTAGTTCTCTGCCAATAAAAATTTGAAAATACAGACACACCCACTGAAAAGGTTAGGAAATTCACCTCCATACATGTGGAGAATCCAAGCAGGCCAGAAGAGGAAATTGGGGCCCACAGGTTGGAATGTCACTTTGATGTAGACTAGTCTGACCTCAAATGAAGAATAATACACCTGCCCTAGTGTTCTGATTGCTGGGATTCTGCCAGCAGCACTTGCAAGTTTCATGTCTATAGAGTCAAGCAATGTAATCACACTTTGTATATCTCAACAACATATTTTATATTCTAGAAAACATCTTTTGACT
The DNA here is from genome assembly GCF_000001635.26 of Mus musculus. Lineage (NCBI taxonomy): Eukaryota > Metazoa > Chordata > Mammalia > Rodentia > Muridae > Mus > Mus musculus. The sequence continues at coordinate 476,906 of NW_019168507.1, read as the reverse complement.
GTCTTTCCATTTACACTAACACAACATTAACATCCTATGAACCAGAAACAACCATAAAATATATTTTTTCTGTAGAGGGCAAAAGGAAATTATGGTCAAGAATAAGCTCTAAGTTAACCAGGAATGTAAAACCACAGCGTTTTCTCTTCAGTGCAAGAGAAGTACACTTTTTTTTTAAACCAGAAGTAAAAGAATGGATGTAGTAAGCAGCTTGGTGACCTGTGGTAGATTGTAGTGGCAGACCACACCTGGAAGTCCCAGACTATTAAATTGTCCCAGACAATCATCCTAGATCATTGTTTCTCCATCAGTACAAACCATCCTTGGGGGATATAGGACATGTACCTTACAGCTTGGTGTCCTCTACACTGTATGCTTGATCCTCCTCTAGGCTCTTTAGTTTTAGAATCCAACTTTAAAGAAAGACTCACATGTACTTTGCAAAAGACCTTTGAAGTAGCCACACATTCATCTTCATTGTATACAGACAATTGAGACAATTATTACCAAAAAATTTCTTTCCAAAATTTTACTGTGCTTACTTGTTCCTAAAATAAACAACCCTGAAATCAGAATCTTGAAGTTTCACTCAGCATTGGCAACTGAGTCTACCGGGAAAACTTATAGTTTACTTCCCAGTTTTAATAACACAGAAACTCCTTAATTTACTCAAATTAGAACATAAAATCCAGGCAATCTCCAACCAGAGCTATTTCCAATTCTGAAAATCCTTCCCCCACTCCCACCCCAAAAAATTAAACTATGCAAAGCCTGCCTCCCACTCATTTCTCTTGGGCTTCTCACCTGAACAGAGGCAGCCTCCCTGTAGTGTTTTCCCAATAAATTTCTTGTGTGTGGTTAATTGTTCCATGGGTCATTGTGGTATATCATGGCTTCTGACTGTCAGGAGACCTTTTGCTTCAGAACTGTTCACATATTCACTGGGAATGATTTTCCCTGCGTGTTGCTAGAATTTCATTGGCAATAACCCACAAAACACCCACAACCAGTGTAGAAATATTTATAGAGTGGTATTGAACTAGATTTCTTTTGGTCTCATGGATTGTTAATCTACCAGACCTAGTATTTGCAGAGACCCCCATACTTATATTACCTAACCAGTAAACATCAATCATAGTCTTTCATTCTGACTAATAAACTCAGTTTTGATCACAAAATTTCTTCTTTTTGAAATTTTAGCTTTTTGATGCTTTTCATTTATAATGACCTATAGAGAATATACTTTACCAGAAGGCAGCAAAATGTTTCACAGAAAAATGCAGAAAAGACCAGAAATTTGAGACTATAATTTGTGAGATACAACTATTAATGCCTACACATGAACTATTAATGATGATGTTCATGCTGTGAATAAATTTCAGTAAAAGAACACTCTGAGCCAGGGATGCTGGTTTATGCCTTTTAATCCCAGCACTCAGGAGGCAGAGGCAGGTGGATTTCTGAGTTTGAGGCCAGCCTGGTCTACAAAGTAAGGTCCAAGACAGCCAAGGCTATAAAGAGAAACCCTGTCTCAAAACAAACAAAACAACAACAAAATAACCGAAACCACTCTGAAATCCAGAACCAAGATCTACTTGGCCAAAAGTTTAGGGAAAAAAATCAGTCTATGCACCTATGAACATGGTTTGCCTCACGATAAAAATGTCTGAGTGTGAATGGCCTGTGAATATCATGAAGCCAAGGAAAGAGAAGATGAGAGAAATGGGCAGAATGTAGATGAGAGGGTGCTTACTGGCTTTCCAGATGGAAGGTGCTGGGTGATTCACAAAAATCCCAAGAATCAGACCTCTGAAGGCAGGGAAACATAGATGCATATAGGCAAGATCCATTCTCAAAGGGTCTCCATAGGCCAGAGATGTCAAAGGTGTATGGATGCAATAGTAATCTATGCTCTGTGAAGGTGTGCCAATCCTCTGAACACTTCACGCACTAATAAACATGTGATGGAGAAAAGACATTATCATCGCTGGGAATGGTGGCCCATGACTTCAATCCCAGCACTTGGGAGGCAGAGGCAGGGGAATTTCTGAGTCCGAGGCCAGCCTGGTCTACAAAGTGAATTCCAGGATAGCCAGGGCTATACAGAGAAACCCTGTCTCAAAAAAACAAAAACAAAAACAAAAAACAAAAACAAAGAAACAAACAAACAAAAAAACCTGTCTCAAAAAACAAACAAAGAACAACAAAACAACAACAAAAAGAAAGTTTCATCATTGCAGCTTCCACAATCACAGGTCACTTTCAAACACTGGAACCCATAGAAGGACTATGTTGTTGAGCAGAGATGAAAGTGAAGCAGAAGTCCGCTCCCTGTGGTGCCAACTGCTCTGTGTCAAGTCGCAGTTTTGCTAACATCACTGACATGAGGGTGGGCAGAGCAGACTGCTCTTCTGAGGCCTCCTTTGGTGCACTGCCATCTAAACCATACAGAGGCTGTTCTACTCCACGCGGTAAGGGATTGGATAAGGAATGTTGTGGTGAGGATCATGCATCTGGTGGAACACTTCTGCCAGGGCTGGTTCCTGGCCAGCTTCCCCCAGCAAACTCAAAGGAATCACTAAGTTTATGTCCCCCTAGAAGTGCCTTTCCCTTGCTAGTGTCATATGGCTCAGCTTTCCTTTTCCGATTTCGCAGGTCATTCTGCTTTTTCCTCAGGAGTCTCTACTTCTTTATCACTCAAGGACCCCACGCTGCACAAACTCTGGTTGGAAGACTCACTGTTTTTTTTTTTTTTTTTTTTTAAAGATTTATTTATTTATTATATGTAAGTACACTGTAGCTGTCTTCAGACACACCAGAAGAGGGAGTCAGATCTTGTTACGGATGGTTGTGAGCCACCATGTGGTTGCTGGGATTTGAACTCTGGACCTTCGGAAGAGCAGTCAGGTGCTCTTACCCACTGAGCCATCTCACCAGCCCGGAAGACTCACTGTTGAGTGGTCCCTTACTTACACCAACTCCAGTGAACCTGGCCTCTAGTAATTACTGCCTTCGTGGGTCCAGGCTATGCAGTTCTTGCATCATTTCTGCCACCGCTGCCGCTCCACTCTCCTCTCGGGAGGGGCCCCGACCCGACCCGGCTGCTGACCGCTCTGCTCTCCCCCTGGGCAGGCCCGGGGCAGAGCCGTGGCCTCTCCTGAGCGCCGCAAACCCCGCCCTGGCAGCCGCCGCCCCGCGGGGCTCCACAACAGGGCGGGCTGGGGAGGGGGACTACGGAGGCCACAGATCCCCGAGCTCGCGTATGGAGCCAGGAGGCTGACACGGGCCCGAGCACCGGAGGCCGCCGGGGGGCCGCGGGGCCGGCCTCCTGGAGCCGGACAATGGCCAAGGGAGGCGCAGAAGGGTCTGGGTCGGGCCGAGAAGTGGGGGCCCGCTCGGCCAGGGGCCACTCGGGTGCGGCGCGGAGGGCGGGGTCGGAACCGCTAGTGCCCAGGACCCGCCTCCGGCCCCTTAATCAGGATAGGTTCCTCAAGTGAGCTTTCTAGTAAGCTACCTGAGTTGGCTAAGTGGGTCCCCTTAGTAAGCTACTCCTTAATATTTCTGTTTCTCGGGGGGAGGGTATGGGGGACTTTTGAGATAGCATTGGAAATGTAAATGGGGAAAATATCTAATAAAAAATATTAAAAAAATATTTCTGTTTCTCTAAGTCTGTCAGATGACCCTGGGCAATAAGCTGAATACCAATGCTCCAACATGTTGAAGTAAGGGACTGTCCAAGTGATCCGTGATCTCTGTAAATTGACTAAGTTTTGGAAGCTGTGTTAGGCTTTCTTTATATTTTCAGTTAATATCAGTCATTCTTGGATTTCTGATGGGGTTGAAAAACTGCAGTCTCCTAGCCAACCCAGGTTTTTTACTTTGAGAGGAACAGTTCTGAGAGGATGGTTTTAAGATGGCATTCAATATAAAGCCAAGATATATCCAGATGTAGAATTATAAGTCTTTTAAGTAAAGATCCATGACAGAGGTTCTGTTTAATTAACAAAGATGGTGGACTGGGTGTTAGGTCTCTAGTACTTTATAAATTACAAAATAATAATAGTTATGTTCAATTATATCTGAGATAAAATAGTCTTTTAATTGTACAGAAAGGAGGAAATGTTATGAATAGCCCCAGAGCTAATTATATTTGATGTTAATTCCATTCTCCTGTGAGTGGTTGTGAACAAGGAATGAGTCTGCACTCAGGTGATTTCTTGTAAACCAGCTCCCCACCTAAATTTGTAAAATACAGGAGAGCTGATAACTGAGCAGATAAAGAGAAGGTGGATCAGAAGGTGGCAGGAGACTGTCCCTTGATACTAGCTGGGGGCAGATGAGTTGGCTTCAAGGGAGTCATGAGAGCAGCAGAGCTGATTGTGATCCTCACCTTCCTAGCAGCTGAGACAGCAGGCCCTGCATCTCACAGCACAGTAGAGCTGTCCCTGCATATGGGGCTTGCAAGTGAGGTAATCCCAATGGCATGAGCACAGCAGAGCTGGGTCTTCCTCATGGGTGCACTGTTGTACCTCTGTTGAGAATTCTGTTTAGCTCTGTATCACATTTTAAAAATTGGGTTATTTGGTTTCTTGGTGGCCGACTTCTTGAGTACTTTATATATTTTGGATAGTAACCCACTGTCATATGTAGGGTTGGTGAAGGTCTTTTCCCATTCTGTTATCTGTTGTTTTGTCTTATTTACAATATATTTGCCTTACAGAAGCCTTTCAGCTTCAAAGGTTCCCACTTATTAATAGTTTGTCTTACAGCCTTGAGCCATTGGTGTTCTGTTCAGAAAGTTGTCTCCTATACCCATGAGTTTAAGACTATTCCCCACATTCTTATCCATTAGACTTAGTGTATTCAGCTTTATATTAAGGTCTTTGATTCCCTTGGATTTGAATTTTGTGCATGGTGGCAGATATGTATCTATTTACATTCTTCCAAATGCTGACATTCAATTAAGTCAGCACCATTTTTTGAAGATACTTTCTTTTTCCATTGTCTGGGTTTGACATTTTTGTCAAAAGCAAGTCCTTTTCATCCTCCATCTTATACCCATCAGAATGGCTAAGATAAAAAAAGTTAGAATATGCTGCTGAGGATGTGGAGCAAGGGGAACAACTCTTTCATTGTTGGTGCAAGTGAAAATTTATTCAACCACTTGGAAAATCAATTTGTGTGTGTGTGTGCGTGTGTGTGTGTTCGCAGAAAAACGGAAGAAGTTCTACCTAAAGACCCAGCTATACCACTAATGGGCATATACCCAAATGATGCTCCAATATCCCACAAAACACTTGCTACACTATGATCATAGAAGCTTTATTCATAATAGGCAGAAACTGAAAAGATGTCTCTCACTGAAGAGTAGATAAGGAGAATGTGGTACATTTACACAATGGAATACTATTCAGCTACTAATAACCAAGACATCACGAATTTTGCAGGTAAATGGATATAACTTGAGAATATCGTCCTGAGTGAGCTAACTTAGTCCAAAAACAACATGGATGACATATACTCACTTAAAAGTGGATATTAGCCAAAAAATACAAGTAAAATGTTACATTCCATAGACCCAAAGAAACTAAACAAGAAGGAAAGACCAAGGGAAGAAGTTTGAATCTCACTTAGAAGGAGGAATAAAATAGTCATATGAGGAAGATGGAGGAAGGGAGCTGGGATGGAGAGGGGTTGGGGAGGGCAATTCATAATCAGGTGTTCAGAAAGACAGAAGAGATGGCCAGATGTCCATGAAAATGAATGGAAATCTGCAACTGACTATGGTGAGGAGGTGTGGGGCATGTTCAGGATGAGACAGAGACTATAAGGAAGTATAAGGAAGCCCCCAAGAATCAGTGGAGGTGACTTTAGCTGTGACTCACTTCTTTGGGGATATGATTTCTTAAGAGGCCATCTCCTGTAGCCAGAAAGGAGCCTCTAGGGTGTTCTGAAGACCTTGGAGGTGAGAGAATCTCAAAAATCAAAGGGAGAGACCTTAGATGAAATACTGTACAGTGGGTAGAGGAAACTCAAAGAGTCCATCTCCAGTAGGAAGACAGCATCAAGTGGACAGACTGGATTGCCATCCAACAGTCAAAGATTCTGACCCAAAATAGTTTCTGTAAAAGAACAGAAGAGACAAAAATAGAGAAGAGAGTGAGGGAAAGGAGGTGCAATGACCAGCCAGAATTGGGATCTATCAAATGAAACATGGCTAATGAAAAAGTAATGCACTTCCAAGTGGAATTTTATTTAGCTACAAAGAAAACTGAAATGAGAAAATTGGCAAGAAAATGTATGGAACTATCAGAAAATTTATACTAAGTGACAAATATCAATGGCATGTGTCCATTCTCAAAAGTAAATCCTAATGGTTACATTTGAATGATTTATTGTTAAGAATTATTTTCGCTATTCTGGATTTTTCACCTTTCCAAATGATTTTGAGAACTGCTCCTTCCATATATTTGAAGAAATGTGTTAGGATTTTGATGGGGATTACATTGAATCTATAGATTGCCTTTGGTAGGATGGCCATTTTTACTATGTTAATTCTGCCAATCTATGAACATCAGAGATCTCTCAATTTTCTGAGATATTCTTCAATTTCTTTCTCCTTTTTTGTATTTATTCTTTTTTTATTAGATATTTTCTTTTTTTTTTTTTTTTAGATTTATTTATTTGTTATATGTAAGTACACTGTAGCTGTCTTCAGACACTCCAGAAGAGGGAGTCAGATCTCATTACAGATGGTTGTGAGCCACCATGTGGTTGCTGGGATTTGAACTCTGGACCTTCGGAAGAACAGTCGGGTGCTCTTACCCACTGAGCCATCTCACCAGCCCCTAGATATTTTCTTTATTTACATTTTAAATGTTATCTCCTTTCCTAGTTCCCCCTGTGAAAATCCCCTATCCCTTTCCCCCTCCCCCTGCACCCCAACCCACCCACTCCCATTCCTGACCCTGGTATTCCCCTCTATACTAGGGCATAGAACCTTCAAGTTCTTTCTTGAGAGACTTGAAGTTACTGTCATACAGGTCTTTCATTTGTTTGGTTAGAGTTTCTGCAAGATAATTTATATTATTTGTAGCTATTGTGAAGGGAGTTGTTCCCCTAATTTCTTTCTCAGTCTCTTTATCATTTGTATAAAGGAAGTCTACTGATTTATTTGAGTTAATTTTATACACAGCCACTTTGCTGAAGTGAGTTATCAGCTGGGGGAGTTCTCTGGTATAAATTTTGGGGTCACTTATGTATACTATCATATCATATGCCATTAGTGATAACCTTATTTCTTCTTTGTCAATTTGTATTCTCTTGATCTCTTTTTGTCGTGTTATTATTCTAGCTAACACTTCAAGTACTATATTGAATAGGTATGGGGAGAGTGGACATCTATATCTTATCCCCAATTTCAGTGGGTTTGCTTCAAGTATGTCTCTATTTAATTCGATATTGGCTGTTGGTTTACAGTAAATTGCTTTTACTCTGTTTAGGTATGGGCCTTGAATTCCTGATATCTCCCATACTTTTAACATGAAGGGGTATTGTATTTTGTCAAATGCTTTTTCTGCATGTAAGGAGATGATAATGTGATTTTTTTCTTTGAGTTTGTTTACATAGTGGATTACATTGATGGATTTTCGTATATTGAAACAACCTTGCATCCCTGGGATGAAGCCTACTTGATCATGTTGAATGATGGTTTTGATATGTTCTTGGATTCAGTTGCAAGAATTTTATTGAGTATTTTTGCATTGATAATCATAAGCAAGATTGTTATAAAGTTCTCTTTTTTGGTTAGGTCCTTGTGTGGTTTATGTGTCAGAGTAATTGTGGCTTCATAAAATGAGTTAGGTAGTGTTCCTTCTCTTTCTGATTTATGGAATAGTTTGAGAAAATTGGTATCAGGTCTTCTTTGAAGGTCTAATAAAGGTACTGAATCCATCTGACCCTGGGCTTTTTTGTGGTGGGAGGATTTTAATGACTTGTATTTCCTTGTGCAGTATGGGCCTGTTTAGATAGTTTACCTGCCCTTGATTTAACTTTGGTATGTGTCATCTGTCTAGAGAACCACCCATTTCATCTAGATTTTCTAGTTTTGTTGAGTATAGGCTTTTATAATAGGATCTGAAGATTTTTTTGAATTGCCTCCATTTCTGTTGTTATGTCTCCCTTTTCATTTCTGATTTTGGTAATTTGGATACTGCCTCTTGGGTGGGAGGATTTTAATAACTTCTTCTATTTCCTTGTGCAGTATGGGCCTGTTTAGATAGTTTGGCTAGGGATTTATCAATCTTGTTGATTCTCTCAAAGTACAAGCTTTTGGTTTTCTGATTCTTTGCATTGTTTTTGTTTCTCTTTGGTTGATTTCTGCCCTGAGTTTGACTATTTCCTGCCTTCTATTCCTCTTGGGTGAGAGAGCTTGAGCAATCACCATCCCTGACATCAAGCTTTACTACAGAGCAATAATGATAAAAAACTGCATGGTATTGTTACAGAGACAGCCATGTTGATCAATGGAATAGAATTGAAGACCCAGAAATAAAACCACACACTTTCAAAAGATGGCCTAGTCTGCCATCACTGGAAAGAGAGGCCCATTGGACACGCAAACTTTATATGCCCCAGTACAGGGGAACACCAGGGCCAAAAAGTGGGAATGGGTGGGTAGGGGAGTGGGGGGGGAGGGTATGGGGGACTTTTGGGATAGCATTGGAAATGTAATTGAGGAAAATACGTAATAAAAATATTTTTTAAAAAATTCATCCTACTGGAGCACTGAAGGAAAAAAAAACCACATACTTATGGACACTTGATCTTTGACAAAGATGCCAAAAATTACAATGGAAAAAGGAAAGCATCTCCAATAAATAGTGCTGGTCTAACTGGCTGTCTGTATGTAGAAGAATAGAAATAGACCAATATTTGTCACCTTGCATAAAGCTCAAGTCCAAGTTTATCAAGACCACAGCATAAAACCAGATACATTGAAAATAATAGATAAGAATGTGGGAAAGATCCTTGAATTTATTGGCACAGGGGTAAATTTCCTAAACAGAAGTCCAATAGCTCAAGCTCTAATATCAAGGATTGATAAAAGGGACCTCATAAAACTGGAAAGCTTCTTTAAGGCAAAGGGAATAGTCAGTCAGACAAATCGGCCAACTACAGATTGGGAATTTTTTTTTCATTAACCCTACATCCAATAGAGAGCTAAGATTCAAAATATATAAATACCTCAAGAAGTTAATCACCAAAAAAACAAACAACCCAATCAAAAATTGGAGTATAGAACTAAACAGAGTTTTCACAACTGAGGAATCTCAAATGGCTGAGAAGCACCTAAGGAAATTTTCCAAGTCCTTAGTGATCAGAGAAATGCAAATCAAAATGACCCTAAGATTCCACCTTACACCAATCAGAATGAATAGATCAAAACTTCAGGTCACAACACATGTTGGAGAGGATGTCGAGAAAGAAGACCCTCCTCCATTGCTAGTGGGATTGAAAATTGGTACAACCACTCTGGAAATCAATCTGGGGCTTCCTCAGAAAATTGGAAATAGATCCACCTGAAGACTCAGCTATACCACTCTTGGGCATATACCCAAAAGATGCCCCACCATGTCACAGGGGCCTGTGTTCCACTATGTTTATAATGGCCTTTTGTATGATAACCAGAACCTTAAAACAACCTAGATGTCCCCTGACAGAAGAATGGATACAGAAAGTGTCATTCATTTACACAATAGAATACTACTCAGCTATTAAGAATGAGGATATCCTGATTTCTGCAGGCAAATGGATGGAACCAGAAAATATCATCCTGAGTGAGGTACCTTAGACCTAAAATGACATGCATGGTATGTACTCACTAATAAGTGGACATTAGAAAAAAAAAGTACAGAATTTCCATGTTACACTCCACAGAACTCAAAAAGGTCAACAAGCTGAAGTGGCCAAGTGAGGAAGTCTCAGTCACACTTGGGAGAGAAGAAAGCAACTGTGGGAAGCCGTTGCAGAGTGGCAGTTGCAGAGTGGCAGTTGGCTACTGCTGGCCACCACACATACATAGGCAGTGAAGGTTCTTTTGCCAAGACAAGTTAACCAATCAGATGTGAGACATGCCTCTCCTAGGCCTATGTAAGCAGCACCAGTTCTGGGCTCAGGGACTTTTCGCCTCTACAATCAAGCTCTCCCAATAAACGTGTGCAGAAGGATCCTGTTGCAGCGTGGTTCTTCCTGGCCAATCGAGCGAGCGCGCGCAAGAAGCAACCACAAGGGGGGGAGTAAGGAAGGGACCTGGGAGGAAAAGTGGACAGTGGGGGGGGGTGACTTACAGAGCCCACCTCCAGCAGGAAGACAGGGCATCAAATGAGGAAGGGGGTGCATCCCTCAGTTATAACTCTGACCTGTAATTGTTCCTGTATGAAAGAATGACAGGGTTAAAAATGGAGAGGAGCCTGAGAAAAAAAGAAGGTCCTGTGACAGACCCAAAGAAGGATCTAGCTCAAGGGCAAGTCCCAAGGCCTGACCATTGTGGACACGCATGTACAATAGTACATATCCATAAAGACACATGATTTAAATTTTTTTTTCCGAGACAGGGTTTCTCTGTGTAGCTCTGGCTGTCCTGGAACTCACTCTGTAGACCAGGCTGGCCTCGAACTCAGAAATCCGCCTGCCTCTGCCTCCCAAGTGCTGGGATTAAAGGCTTGCGCCACCACGCCCGGCTAAAAATAATTTAAAAAATAACATTTTTTTTTAAATGTACTAACACAAAGGGTTTTTTTTTTGTTTTGTTTTGTTTTGTTTTTTTTGGTTTATACAGAAACTACAGAGTTGAGATAGTGTGTGATCAGCTCAAAGACTTCTGAGTTTGAATACTCCTTTGGGTTTTGCTAATGTGGAGGTGACTAAAAATTATTCAACCTTTCTATCCTATTAAAGTATTCATCTCCAAGTATTTTGTGAAAATAACTTGTTGGCAATTCCTCTAGGCTCTGCCCAATAACTACCTAGCAACAGCTTGCATAGTTGCCTTCTAGGTGGGAGCCAAGTATAAGAACTGAACTGCTAGACTACTCCAGCTCTCATATCCATTTCTCTCTCTTCCCCATGTGTCCCTGGCCAGCTTCTTCCTCTCTTCTTTCTGTTCTCTTTCTGTCCTACTCTGTCCCCCCTCCTTTCTCTGCCTCTTCCCATTTTCCAGTCCCCTTCCCTTCACCCAATAAACTTCCTTTTATACTAGGCCTGTCACATGGTGGTGATTCCTCAGGGAAACACCTTGGCTAGGCCACCGTGGTACTCTCTCCTGCCCCATTATACTGCTGTTTTATGAAACACAACATAACAATTTAGAAGTTCTATGCTAGCATAGAACTCCTAGCAAAGAATAATCACCTTCTGGATGGTTTCAGTTAATATTAATCCCAATTACCAGTGTTTGAGATATTGGGGAACTATGACATTTCCTGGTACCAAAGACATTTTTCCTAGGGAGAAACAGATGATACAAGTATTTGTCATTACCAATCATGTCTACTCTTTTTTACTGTTACCTGGAAGAGATTGTGTAGAGAACATGAGTGTCTCTTAGGAGTGTACCACATGAAACCAATTAATTACCACTCTGATTCAACCTCAATTTCCTATGACCTTAGTTATGACCAGTTGGCAACCATGAACCTAATTAGCCCAAGTATACTTAAATCACTTTCTGGACTTGCTTTGTGAGGCTCAGCCTTTTACCTAGATTGATTTGTAAGTATATCAAGGGCAAAGTACTTCTGATTAATCAACACCTTATCAGGAATTGATTTAGACATCAAAATAAGTGTTTTTCTGCTTTATTGAGAATAGAAATTAGCATTTAAAACTAGGGCAGGCTAGGCTGTAGCTCATATGGTATAGAACTCGCCCAGCATGAGTTCAACCACCAGCTCCACATAAACTCAGTGTGATAGCATAAACCTTGGTGGACAGAGGCAGAAAACTCAAGAGCTCAAGGTCACCTTGAGTTATATAACAAGTTTGAGGTCAGCCAGGGTACGTGAGGCACTGGATCAAAGACATAAAAACAGGCTGATGAAATAGCTCAGTGGGTAAAGGTGCTTGCTGCAAGCCTGTAGATCTGAGTTTAATCCCTGGGAACCTCATAGTGAAAGGAGAAAACCAACCCCCATCAGTTTTCTGACTTCCATAGGCTTGCCATGTGTGTACTGTGAGGCAGAAATCAGTCTGTGCCACAGGCTGGATGGCAAAGAGGCTGGCACAGCACTTGCATGTATGTATGTAAAGGACCATATTGAGGCAGACCTGGCACTCATGCCAAGGAGAAGACTATATCAGACACTATACACCCACCCAGTTTTCTTTTATACGTCACCTATTTAATATATGCAATATAATTGCACTTTTGTCGTTCAACTTTGCCTTGCTCTGTTCTTTTTTTTTTTTTTTAATAGACTTCCCTAAACAGCACAGATTGTCCTGGAATTAAAGGTCTCCCTGCCTCAGAGCTCTTGCCTATCCCTAGACAAGGCACCCAGACACCCCCTACACTAAATCCATGAACCTCATCAGCTCCACTCCTCCATTCTGTGGGAGCCTGGTACCTTATCTAGCTAGACACCAGACTCATGATACCAGTTACACCCATCCCCACCACCTGAAAACTGCTTCTTTCCAGGGATGTTACTAGAATCACACCAACAGCTCTTCCCATTCCTGTGACCTGCCAAGGAACACATGCCCAGCCTATCTTCCTAAGTCCCTTTCTGCCTCCCTATCACACAGGGAGGTTCAATTTGAACCACTAACTCTATCCACCGCTACCTAGTACCCTTGTCCCATCCATATCTGGGAAACTTAGATTCCCACCTCAACTCCTTCTTGTCAGCTCTACCCATTGCTGTGACTGGAGGACTGCCCTAAGCAATGAACAGACACCAGATGCACTAGTGACTCCACCCATCCTCTGCAAATCACCAAAGTATCACAGGTCCTGCACATGCCTTCCACTTCCCTTACACCTATCTTCCCTTCAGCGAGGAAATCTCAGTCTTATAACACCAACTCTACTTAAGGTAAAGTCCTAGACACCTCTCCCAGACTCTCAAGGACTGACTAAGAATCAGATAACATTTATGTACAAAAGTTGCACAATACGGTCACTGGGCAAGACTACAAAACAAGGAAGGAGATGAAAGATGGAAGGCTTAACACTGGCTCACAATGTCTGTTCTTTGGCCAGGAAAAAGGTGGTGTTTGTCACATGAAATACCAAGAAGTATCAGCCATTTAGATTCTAGGAGGTGAGTTTCCATGCACTTTGGTGCCACAAAGTACAGAGAAAACTAGATGAGAGTTTCAAACAGAAATGTGGTGGGGATGCTTGTCAGGGACAGGTGGAGGATACCTGCCTGTGCTTCAGGTCTTCCATGGGGCTTTCTGGCTCCCTAGATAAAATGATTTCTGGAGAAGAGGAAGCCTGGACATATCAGCCATGCATTCTGCACATTTGCTCCCAGCGCCATGGCTGAACCAGCTTGTGCAGATGCCTATTCAGAGGCCATGTCTTGGAGTCAGACTGTGGTATCCCTAAACTTCCAGAACTCTGGCTGGAATCCTTACATTTAGTGTAATGATGCACATAAGCAAATGGATGCAGAGGTGCCTAAGCCCCAGAATACAATTTCTCACTGCTTCTCTGGAGTTTCCTTTGTACATGGTAACTAGAATCTTTATCAACCAGGTCTACAAGTTCAGAGAAACTCTCGAAAGTTAACAGTGCTTTCTTGCCCTTTAGGAACTAGAGATTGTTCTTATAGTCTCTGGGCCTAAGACCCTGAGAGGACCATAAATGTTAAAGCAGTGTTGGCAGGGTTGAGGGTTTCAGAAAGAATCACCCAGAAGCTTTGATGTTTTCAGAATTTGCACATGAGAATTCTGAAAAAGACTCTTGTTTCCCAAATAAATGATAAATCTGTTGGGGATGGTCAACATTTACACAAAATAACAGTAGAATTTATTTTCTCATGGGGGAAAAATGAGACTTTAATAATAACTAATGGAGAATAAATTGTAGTCTTTGGCCAGCAATCACACTTAGGTGGCATGTACCATAAACCTAACACTATTGCACTGCTCATAAGCACAAGTTGAGGTTAGAGTAAGAAAAGCCATACTAGCTCAGTCAGCTTCTAAGCCAGCTGTCAAAAGTCTCAGTGGTAACATACAGTTTCTGAAATGGAGAAGCACTTTTCATTCTAGGAAGATTTAGGATTAATCATAGGAACTTCAATCTTAGGACCCTCATTAAGACACAGATATTCTCAAGGTAGGTCAAAACCTTCCATCCTGCAGGAAAGCCCATTAAGCCCAGGACATAAACAACAGGTTTCAGGAAGTCCCTGAAACTAACTAGACACACAAGGCCCCACCCTCTTGAAGCATATAGAAGCACTGAAAACTGCTGAGAGACACTCACAGACCAGCCAGGCCACCTGAGAGACACAGAGACCAATCAAGCTGCTTAAAAGACTCTCATATAAACTGAGCCATCTGGAAGAGGCTTAGACCAACTGATATGACAGGAAAGGATACTCTCTGACATACTGACCTACCTTTAGGCTATACAGTACACTAGAATTTTCCAGATTCCACGAGGGATGATATTTTGGAGAAATGGTTGTCTTTGAGTCATTTCTGCCCTGTAAGTAACCCCTCATCCATATTTCTGTAAGCAACCTCAGTAAAACTCAGTGGTTCACCAAGTTAAATTTTGGTGACATCTTCAGTTTGTTCTGTCATTAGCTCTCTATCTGAAGTGAGTAACCATTCACTTCTATCCAGGAATGGTAGCATATGCTATACTAGTGTAGGGCACTGAGAACTTAGATTAACCATATTTATAATTTATTTATTTTAGTTTTTATTGATTAACTAATTTAATAATTTATTTTGAGATTGTCTTTGGCTCAGGCTGCCAATGAATAACCTGATGTTTCTGCCTCTACTTCTTAAAAATGGACATTAGAGGTGTGTGGCACTACACTGATATGCCTTCGATTTGCTTACCTTATATCAGTTATTTGAGTACTAGAAAAGGCTTGATTTTATGTTTAAAAATGTTAGTACCTTAGAGTGTAGGGAAAAAATTAGCAGAGTAGGTTTGTCAGAGGCCATTTTCCTAAGTAAGCCCTGTTTCAAAGACCTTGGCATATATCTTGAACGGTAATTCTTACCCCTCCTCATTTTGCAGTTCTTCAATATGGTTGTGGTGATCTCTAACCATAAAACTGTTTTTGTTGCTTCTTCATAACTGCAATTTTGCTACTGTTATGAACTGTAATATACATATCTGTGTTTTATGATGGCTTTAGGCAACACCTGTGAAAGGATTGCCCCCAAAGAGGTCGTGACCAACAGGTTGATAACCACTGCTGTAACATGTAGTAAACACAATCTCACATCGGACATTCTGACTCTCTGGCTTTTACAAGATTTCCAATTTTTGTTTCATGATAATCTTTTAACCTTAGGTATATAGGCTAGTTGTAGACTTGGAACTCTATAGTCAGTTGTGAGGAAAGAATATTCTTAGCAGACTCTGGGTCCCCATGAACATTGTAGGGGAGGAATGATGAGAATGTTGAACATAAGCAAAAGATAATATTATCTTTATGCAAGCAGAAGAGGTGTAGTTTTAAAAATTAGTGTGTGTGTATGTGTTACTTATATTTTTAGTTATTTTTAACAGCAACTGGATTGGAATCAGTGTGCATTTAGGACGAGTGGTTGAAAGTTTGGTCTCTTCTGTTTGAAGAGAGAAAAGAAACTATAACTAAAAATATAATTGGCATAAATATCATTTAATGTTTAAGATTAGAATCTTGACTTTACCAAATGAAGCGTTTGAGAGTCATGAATTTAGATAGCCATTGGGAAAATGTACATGTTGGTGAAGTCAAACATTGTACCCTGCTGGTGTTTTGTGAAGACTTTTAAATGATTTTTAAAGAAATCAAATTGAAACGTCTTTGGTAATTAGAGAGAAGGAATTAGAAGAGAGAAGGTTTTTGGGTTTCCTGCCAGTGCGAGCTGAAGAAAAGGGAACTCCAGGGATTCTTTGGACATTTCCTTTTGTGTCCCTGCTACTGGCTGTGCCTCAGGAAAAAGCAAAGAGCTTCTGGCCAAGGAGGAAGCAACCATAAGAAAGCTAAGCCCACCTTCAGTGACCCACCAGAATTGTTCAAGCCCAACTTATCTTCCTGTTTTCATGGAACTTACAATCATATTTTGCATTTAACTGGCATATACTGCAACAACTTGGGACTTGTTATCAAACTTACTTCCATACAAACTCTTCCACTCTACCAAATTTAAATAAGATTGGTGAAACAAGCGTAGCTACAAATTTAACCTATCAAAGCTGCAGAAGAAAACAGACATTGTTTTCTGTTCTGTTCTTTGAGCTAAACTTTAATTTTAAATAGTCTGGAGGCAATTTAAAAATCTCAAAGTATAAGCAACAGAAACCAAAGTTACTCGGCATCATTAGAACCCAATTCTCCGACCATAGCTAGTCCTGGATACACCATCACACTTGAAAGGCAAGATTCTGATCTAAAATTACTTCTCATGATGAGGAGAGAGGACTTTAAGAAGGACGTAGATAACTCCCTTAAAGTAATACAGGAGAACATGGGTAAACAGCTAGAATCCCTTAAAGAGGAAACACAAAAATCCCTTAAAGAATTACAGAAAAACACAACCAAACAGATGAAGGAAATGAACAAAACCATCCAGGATCTAAAAATGAAAATAGAAAAATAAAGAAAGCACAAAGGGGAGACAACCCTGGAGTTAGAAAACCTAGGAAAGAGATCAGGTGTCATAGATGCAAGCATCACCAACAGAATACAAGAGATAGAAGAGAGAATCTCAGGTGCAGAAGATACCATAGAAAACATTGACACAACAGTCAGAGACAATGCAAAATGCAAAAAGCTCCTAACCCAAAACATCCAGGAAATCCAGGACACAATGAGAAGACTAAACCTAAGGATAATAAGTATAGAAGAGAGGGAAGATTCCCAACTAAAAGAGCCAATAAGTATCTTCAATAAAATTATAGAAGAAAAGTTCTCTAACCTAAAGAAAGAGATGCCGATGAACATAAAGGAAGCCTACAGAACTCCAAATAGATTGGACTAGAAAAGAAGTTCCTCCTGTCACATAATAATTAAAACATCAAATGCATAAAACAAAGAAAGAATATTAAAACTTGTAAGGGAAAAAGGTCAAGTAACAAATAAAGGCAGACCTTACAGAAAAGAAAGAGCAAAATTAAGGATGTGGAAAGAAACAAACGATACACATACTGACCAATTCTGTGGAAAGACTGTGGGCCACACGGTATTTGTGTTTCCAGTACCATAGTGTTCTTGCATAATAAAATAAAGTGAAAATAAAAATAAAAATAAAGGGCTGGTGAGATGGCTCAGTGAGTAAGAGCACCCGACTGCTCTTCCGAAGGTCCAGAGTTCAAATCCCAGCAACCACATGGTGGCTCACAACCATCTGTAACAAGATCTGACTCCCTCTTCTGGAGTGTCTGAAGACAGCTACAGTGTACTTACATATAATAAATAAATAAAATCTTTAAAAAAAATAAAAATAAAAATAAAAATAAAAAATAAAAATAAAGTAAAAGTGTAAGCAAAGCTAGTTTACTCAAGCAAATGGCAAATGTTCTCATGCAGTGGGGGCAGGAGAGTGGGGGAGGTAGAGGAGGAGAGGGAGAAGGAGAAGATGAGAGAATATAGCAGTACAGCTTTGCCACAGATAACTTAAGGGCAAAACAGTAACTTCTGATATTTGCTATTTTCACTAATTATACATGCCTTTTTGCCTGGGTTTTAAGAAGACTGAAAGGGTTGCCTGCATTTCTGCCTTGGTGATAAGTCCTTTATTTCTGAAACATGTCTGTTCTGAAAATCTAAACACTGCTCATAAGTGACACCGTGTGAAGGTCTTCAAATGTTTAAAATGTTAAATCACATACAAACTAAATATCCTCTGCTTGAAATAAAAAAATATGTATTAGCTACTTCTCTTACATTGTGATAAAATACTTTAACAAAGGAAACTTTAGGAAGAAAGGGTTTATTTGTCTCTGAGCTTGAGGGCATATTGCATTATGGAGAGGCAGTTTTGGCAGCCGGGACATTTGACCGCAGATCACACTGCATCTGCATCCAGGAAGCAGAAAGAGATGGATGCTCATGCCTAGCTTGCTTTCTCCTTATTCAGGAGAGAGAGAGAGATAGATAGAGACAGACAGACAGACAGACAGACAGACAGGCAGGCAGGCAGGCAGGCAGAGACAGACAGACAGACAGACAGACAGACAGACAGAGACAGAGGGATAGAGACACAGAAAGAGAATGAGAACGTTTTGGCTAATTAAAAGATTAAAAATTTAACAGAAATACTTAAATAGAAAAATCATTTGGGAGTCTTGAGATAACTCAGCCAGTAGAGGCAAACAATCACAGGACTGGCAATCTGAGTTTGATCTGTGGATCTCACAAGGTGGAAGGAAGAGAATCTATACCTTAGAGTTGTCCTCTGACCGACAGAAGTGCCAGGCAGGACCCCCCCTCACCCCCCACCACTCCAAAGGGGTCTGGACATATGGGTTTTAATGTACTTAGCATGAAAGGCTTATCTAAAACTAAGACAAGTTCAGAAGAATTGCCATAGAAGACAAAAACCAAAGCTGTTAGAATTTAAAGAATACTTCAGGCTAGTTTTGGAAGCCCTACCTACTTTTCTGAATGCAACAATTCTCTTATTTGAAACATTTTCTCATTATATCAAAGGGAAACATGAAGTGTGCAGTAAAGATAGTTAGGGAGGTGGAGTAAAGAGGAGAGGGTTTCCCCACCATCGAGGTGAAGGCCAGTTTGTCCACTTTCTCCTGTTTTCATTTTAATTATAGGAATTAGAGCTTTGGAGCCGGAGAGATGGCCAAGCCACTGAAGACTAGGTTCGCAAACAAAAATATAAGAAGTTGGAGATTTGTATGGAGAGAAGAACACATGTCCTAGTTTATGTGGCAAATTCTCACTTACACACTTCCCCTCTCCAATATAAATAGAGCCTCCTTCCACTACTTGAAGATTATCTCAGCTACAGATGAAAACTAAAAGTACCCAAATATATACAAGCAGCACTAATTGGATATTTGTTTCAGAAGTGTGTGTTTGTGCACTCGTGTGTGTTGTGTGTGTGTTTATTACATGAAGCTGAGGGGAAAATGTGCTGGGGGTGAGTTCTCAAGGGGCTGGAGGGGGGCCCAGTAGAGTATGTATATACTCAACCTATATTGTATACACATATGAAGAGAAGAAAAATCATTTGCTTGACTCTGGCACCCTCTGGTGATTAAAGCATGAAACATCTTTACACAAACAAGTTTTCCTAAAAGCATTAGGACATTCACATTCTGATATTGCTTATTCCTAGAGGGGAAAGTAACACAAACTATTAACATTCCAAATTGGACCATCTAACAGTCCTCACTAAACCTCAGCTTTGAATTCCACATCCTTAAACGTTGTCACTATCGGATTCTCACCACCACTGCCATCTTTGACACTGTCCAGCATGCCTTTTGTCTCAGATCTCAGTAACTCAGTACACAGATGACCTTCCCAACACTCTTCCCTGCTTCTGCAAAGTTCTCCCAGGTAATGTCTTGGGGGTTGCCACCCCCAATTTCTCTCCCTTTCAAGTCACCATTAGTAACCCAATTCTTCCTCGAGACCCCTCAAGAAGCTGCACACCACTCCCTCACTGTGCTGCATCCTGTGTGGTCTTCTTTAGTTCTCATGTTCCCACGCCTGCTGAAAGTCCACAATCTTTTGTTGTATTCACACCTCTGAGAGCACCTAAACTCCCTCTTTTACCTAGGCAGACTCTAGACAAAACCCACTAACTCTAACTTCTCTATTTTTTTTTCCATCCTGCATGAAACTGGGGAAAACATAAAAAATAATGACTCATCTGATTTTAAATTCAGTGTCAAGAATTCTGATGTCTCATTGGTATCCAGCTGATACTGTATGGTGGCTAGCCTCAGCCTTTTGCAGTCTCTCTCTCTCTCTCTCTCTCTCTCTCTCTCTCTCTCTCTGTGGGGGGAGGGAGGGGGAAGAGGGAGAAAGAGAAATTCTTGCTATGTGTCACACCACTCCTGTCATTGTCCTTATTTTTCTATTTCAATAGTCATCTGATTCATTCATTCATTCATTCATTCATTCATTCATTCATTCTCCCAATCATATTCGCCCTCCCCCCATGCACATGTGTGTATCATTCTCGAGTGATAATATCATTTCCTGCTTTACTGAGAAAATTGAAGCAAAGGGGAACTTTGAGATTACTGGCAGTGCCCACCTTATTGTAATGAGAGGAGCAGTCTACCTTTCTAAGTAAAGACCAGAGCAGCTGCTTTGTATCAAATTCCATTTCTTTCCTTGCTCAGTGACAGCCCTTTCCTCTTTCTCCTCTGTGTCATCTTATAAATATGAAGTCTTCCGGATCACTTGGCACAGCATAAACATGCTGGTATTTATTTACCCCATCTCCAGTCGTTCTCTCTTTTTTTTATTTTCAGTTTTTTCAGTCCTTCTCTTAATCCCACATTTCCTTCCAATTGTTCTATTGCTCTGAACTCTTTTACAACAACACTCTTCAAAAATCCCCTCAAATTCCATCAGCTCTCTAGTCTTGTCCTTGGGTTCTCTTTCAAACCCACTCTACTCAAACAAAGAGATTAGTAATAAATTGCTGACTTAAATGTGAGATGGTTTTGTAGGCAGCAATAGATATCTGGACTAACGATCAGAGACAGTAACTTGGCCTCCTCCAGAGGGAGCGATCTCATCCTAAAACCATGCTGCTTTAGGAGCTGTCCACTTAGGAAGAGCTGGGGATGTGTGGCTCCTGGGGGTTGTAATCATCAAAGCTAAGTATGGCCTCTCGTATCTGTAATCCCACCACTAAGGAGGCTGAGTCAGATGAACAGCAAACAGCAAGTTTAAGGCCAGCCTTAGAATCCCAATCACCCAAAGAAATTAAATCAAAGTCATTGATGAGAGCACAATTCCCAAGGAATTAGACCCCAAGGATTTAGAATATAGCATGTTGGTGGAATAATGAAGGTGGCAGTAACAGTTTGAAAAGGATAGCTAATAAAATTCTAGAGTCTGCAATTGAAAAATCAGAAAATCTCTAAGAAAATTTAGACAAAAGATAGCAACATTTACAGAAATAATGGGCCCATTATGTTCAGCTAGGGGATGGGGCATGTCCATCTTCAACTTGACTCTCTGGGATAATACTTCCATCAGTACATTAAAAATTCACTGATGAGAGTCAGCAGGTGGCATAGAAGCTAAAGACACTTGCTGTTAAGCACAACGACCAAAGATCAATCACTAGGACCCATATGGTGGAAGGGGAGAATCAACTTCTCCAAGTTGTTCTCTGACCTCTACACACGCTCTATAGTATCATTGCATGAACCCCTAACCAAATAAATGTTTAAAAATGAATAGACTGGAACTAGAGAACTGGCTTAGCTGTTAAGAGTGCTTGCTGTGTAATCATGAAAGTCAGAGTTTGAATTGTAGCATCTATGTTACAAGTTGGACGTCTCATGTATGCCTGTAACCCCCACTCTGAGACGGGCCAGAGACAAGAGAATGACTGGGGATTGCATCCATCCTACCAAGGAAATGAGTTTCACATTCAGGCAGAGGCCCTGGCTCAAAGAAGTAGGCACAGGGTAATAAAGGTGGGTATGTTGACTCTCTCTTCTGGCCTTCATGTATGTAGACAAATGTGTGTACTTACAATAAGAATGCATACACTTGGACAGACACATATATACATACATACATACATACATACATACATACATACATACACACACACACACATACATACATACATACATACATACATACATACATACATACATACATATTTTAAAACTGGTAGCTATGGCTCACATCTAATAAATGCTTTGGTGAGCCAGACACAAAGAAGACATAATAATAGATGACTTAGATCTGAAGAACTCTGTAGGTCAGACAGAATGGTAGGTGTGATTGACATGGAAATGGATACCCTAACCTCAGGGCGACAGCAGTGACCTCAAAGGCCAGCAGGTACAGCTTCACTGTTAGAGAGAATGTGGTACAATTTCCAGGGTAAGCTAGAGGGATGAGAGGTAACCAGACTTCTCTGACCCGTTGTTGTACTCTATGGCAAGAGCACAATAATCATGGGACTGAGATCTTCATGACATACACAGGGAAGCAGAAACTTAGGGGGCCAAAGCATGCCTTACGCCCAATACTCAGCACTAAGTCCATGCAGAGGCTGAGAGCCCTCTGAGGAGCATATATTGGAAGTTTTTCGTTTTTATTTTTCTATAGTGATTCTTTTTATTTTTCAATTTTGAACACACACACATATAAAATATACTTTTTTATCTTTCTCCTCATTATCCTCCTTTACTCCCACTCTCCACTAAATTTTGTCTTCCCCCTTCTGGTTATTTTTGTGTGTATGTGTGTGTGTGTGCGTGCACGCGTGTGTGGTGTATATGTGTCCCATTGTATTTAATTAGGATTGCTTGCATGGCGGGGAGGGGATTATTAACAGATACAAATGGAACCTGAGTCTTAGATTATAATTATTATGTTTAAAAAGTGTGTTTTATTTAAGAATCTTACATAAGAAGCACAATTGATCCTGGTTGAGAACTACTGATAGAAACAAGTATTTATCAATAGTTACATGTGGTGAGCCTTAGTAAATGTCAATTCTCAGGGTATATTAGCTCAACAGCAGGGTGTAGGTCAGTAGGAAGACATTCTCACAACCCTGGTTCAAGTGCAGCAGCACCACCCCTCACAGAGCCATAAGGAAAATACTGATTTAAGAAACCGCTCTCCAGGATTCTGATTTAATAGGATTAGGATAATGTCTGTGGATTTGCAATTAATACCCAGTAATAATCACCATAAGTTTGTCAATTAGTGCTGGTCTAGAAATACACTTTGGATAATGCTGCCCCAACGAGATCTACTCTGGGCGACTCTTGGTCAAGGAAAGAGTCCACACTTACAGGGGTTATTAGATATGGCCTCTAAAATTGTCCACCTGACCTGAACTATTCAAAGACTGAGCCTTGCAGAGGAGCATGTAGGTTGCAGGCCTTGCAGAGTGGCAGCTGTGATGGGAGAGAGCATTAAACGGGGTTCTCTTGAACATGCCCTTCTACTCCCAAGAACACAGAAACAATGCAAGTATGAACCCCAAATCCAAAAGTCCCAAAACTGAAGTATTCCATAGTCTGAAACATTTGGAGTAATAAAATGTTGAATATTGTACAAGTGGCCTTCTGTGACACATCACAGTAAAAATGCAGGTACAGTTACCTGCAGACTGTACTGCAAAGTGTATGTGAATACGGAAGTGTGAACACGTTTTGCACTTAGATTTGGGTCTGACATAAGACTTTAAGGAATACATGCACACATTCTCAAGTCTGAATCACTTATGGCCCCAACTATTTTGGATCAAGGGATGCTCAGCCTGTACTGTGTCCCTAAGAGAAGTGCAGAGATTAATTCCAAAAATAGAGAGGATAGCCAAAACCTTCCCCTAATTCCTATTTAAGTCATCTCCTTAGAGGAAACAAAAACAAAGTAGATTGCTAGATCATTACAGCCTCAATCAGATTGAAATGCCAATCTCCAAGGCAGCACAAGATTAAGATTTTTAATATAGACAACATAGCATCTAGTACCCAGTATGCAGCCACTAACCTAACAAATATTTCCTAACTGAAAATCTGACAACTGACACAGAATATAAGGATATTTGTATGTCCACTGAAGCACACCATTATGGAGATTTTAAAATATCAGATGGCTAAGATAACTGACTCTGGGAATGCCCATAACATTTTTCTCCAGGCTTTCTCAGAGTCCATCAGTGGTTCCATGTCACAAATTGGCTCTGGCAGCATACAAGGATAACACAGTTGCACTTAAAGCATGCTTTTCACCTTTCTCAGGGTGCTCTGCCTATCACTCTTGCAGTGTCTCCAGTCTACCAACAAACAAAGCCAATGCTAAGCAATTGTTGTGATACAATTACCCAGGATGACTAGGTGTCCCCCTAGTTTCAATAAATGTACACTTTTCCAATCCAAGGAAGATCAACTTAATCCTTCCAAGGATAATCTCACACTCATGGTGGAAGTTTAATTGTCTGGCCTGCAGACCCTCTGCATTATTTTCATGACACTAAAGAATACTTTATCTAGCATCACACTGCACATCACTTCCTTGCAACTAAGAACAAGGTTATTGTCATGTATTTGACATAATGTTGCTTCTCACGACAGGCATATATATACAGCATATGAGGTTTGGAAATACCCACATGTTCCCAAAATTCACTACATACCCCTATTATGATGAAAGAGCTGACTTCATAGAACAGTGAATGGGCCTGTGGAGGGTGCCATTAAACTGCAGTGTAAGCTGTCGCCTTAACCCAGCAATAACTATTGAATACAAATGCCCAGCTGTGGGAACCATAAAGTGATTACTCCATCTACACTGGTCTTCTGCTTCACCCATGCCTTTCTCCACTGCCTGCCTCTCTCTCTGTCTCTTCAGACTGCCTTCAAATAGCTGTCCATAACACTTTGTTGTTAAACCTCCTTTTTGCCTCCCTGAATAACTTTTATACACTGTTTCATACATTTATTTTCCTCTTCTTTATTATGAGTTAAGTTCCAACAAGTAGGGATTTCTGGTTCTGTCTTCTATTACCAATGCCAAAAAGAGTGCCAGAGTCATAGCCGAACTGATCTGGAGAGTAAAGAGCACCTCTGCCTACGTCATGGATGCTTGGTAAACCTCTGCTGTAAAAGATCTAACAGAAGACATTTCAGACTTCTGAGCATGTAGCTTCTGTTCTCACCACTCCTCTCTGGTGTTGTGACATAAAAGCAGAATGGGCTGGTAAATAAATGTGTGATGTGTGGAGAAGAAAGAAAGGGCTTTGCTCAAAGATGAACGAACATGCAATTAAGGAGACACCTACACCCTAACCTGGCTTACAACATCTAGGAACTCCTTGAGAGAAACTTCTAAATTTAAAGACAACACATCAGAATGAAAGACAACCAGGGCAGGGATGTTGTTTGATTTTGTTTTCCTCAGCTCTTTAATCACGCGCTCAGCCAAATCCAGTCCTGTCTGTGCCTTCCAGCCCATTCTTAAACAGCAAAATCTCTAGAGAGTTACGCAAGCACTTGTTTCTTACTCACGGCTGGAATACAAACTTGTAGGTTGTTAAAAGGCAGAATCTGAGGGCTAGGGACACAGCTTAGAGGTAGGATACTGGCTAGCCTATCACAATTTGAATTTGATTTCAACCCCTGATAAAATTTAAAAATTCAGAGGCAAATGCAGTGGTGCATGACTTTAATCCTAGCATCAAGAGGTGGGGACAGGCAGATCAAGTTTGAGGCCAACCTGGTCTACATAGCCAGTTGGAGACCAACCAAGGCTACACAGTGAGACCATGTCTTTAAAACAAAATAAACTAATTAAAAAAATAGAATCTCAGGGTAATAGCAGGGCTCTTAATTTCCAGTTCCTTGTGGCACTGTGAATGAACTCAGAGCCTTAAATATGTTAGGCAAGTGACCAACTACTGAGTTACATCTCCAGTTCTTGTTCTTATTTCTTTAACTAGTTAAATACATTCTTTGCTGATTACATGCATGCATGCAACACATTCTGACTACTCTTAAACCCCCATACTCTCATCCTATATGTTAATAAGATCCTCCAGTGACTCATTCACATAGTACAGTGTAGAAAGTATAGATCTAATCGCACATTTGTCAAGGCACAAGTCAAAACAAAACAAAACAAAACAAAACAAAACAAACAAAACAAAAACAAAAACAATCCTCCATTTAGCATGAAGATATAAAAACAAGACAGGTCTGGGAGAAGAGCTAAGAGGTAGGTCGTTTGAGTTCCTCAGCTATGTGTGATGAGGTGTTAAAAGGAGAACTGTTCAGGCCTCAGTGAGATGCAGCAATGCTGTACACTGGAGAAAGAGCTCAGCTAGGATCCATGTCTGCCACAAAAGCCACCCTAAGAGTGTGTCCACTCTCGCTTGCAGGGGAGTTGAGAAAAAGCAGGGAGAAGACGAGGAAGTGAAAGACCCACAACGTGAGGACTCCCCCACGTTCTGACTCAGGAGAGGCGACATCCCAAAATCACCAACGAGAAACGGTCTTGCTGCAAATTGCAAGAGGATTTTTATTCAAGAGCGCTCTCGGGCCCACGGTCATACACCACGCAAGGGTAGAGGACCGTGGCGCCCTGAGTAGCTGAGTAAGGGGGTATTTAAAGGAAGGAACCACAACTCAAGGAGGTGGGAAGGACGTTGTTGGAAAATACCAAAAATACCAGTTAAGAGTCACAAGGAAGTACAAAGTCACAAGTGTCAGGTTATCTCTCAAGACAGTTTCTAAGAGCCACTAACAATCTAAGAGCCCCTAGCAATAGCACCTTTGCATAGTGGGTTCCAGCAATGGTCAGGGTGGGTCAGGGTGACTTTCTTTGAATGAACACTCTTTGAACCCAGGAAGTGGGTGGGTGGATGAAGGAATGTCGCTATCTGTTTTATGATTAGCATATCTTGGAGCCCTGAGTTTACTACTCTTTCAGAAGACAGAAGATTTATCAATCCCCAAAGTTGATAAATTTTGCCTCAAGAGACAAGCAAAATCAAGACTTTCCAAAAATCTAGCTTCCAGGAAATTAATGAATATCCTCAATTAATTTCAGGACGACAGTAGTGAATATCTGTTAGCTGGTTATCCTGAATCAAGAAAGAAATGTGGGTTCCAACTCAAGACAACCTAACCCCTCTTATCAGCTTTGAAGTTTTTTTCTGGAGTTGCTGGCAAGGAGACTGGAAAAGAGGAAATCCAGACAGAGAGATCTTTTTATATCTTGTGCTCTGGGCAGCAGCATCTCCAGCCTTAACAGCAACTGTATTTCAGAACCGAGAGAGTAAACCTATTTGAGCAGTGCTTCCCAGTCCCCGCACCCATCCCCGCGTAAATTTCCTGTCTCTTAGTCCTATGGAAGGGGGTTCTCCTTTCGCAGGCGCTTCCTTTAAAAAAAAAAAAAAGTCAGCAGGAAGAAGATACATTTGAAAAGGAAGTGAACAAAAACCAAAGCAAAACCAGAGTTAGGTTTCAGTGCAAGGCCCACCGGGGATTTAAAGAGGAAAGGCGGGCTGTATGTGTAATGTGCGATGCCACACTGTCCTTTCCTAAACTGTGATGACAGAATTCTGAAATGTCTGAAGTTACTTACATACCTCAGACTGTGGTGGGAGGAAAGAGATAACGGTTTCTTTTCAGAGAATAAACAGAATGTTTTATAGCGGCGGTACAGAAAGCCAAAGGTCATTCACTACAACACGAAGCTGCTTAATCTGGCCTCGCATTGCTATCACAGTTAGGGCCAGAGCCTTGGCACTGACGGTCAGCTATTCGTTCTTAGAAAGTCTATATTTAAAAACCTAACGTAAAAAAGCAAAGGAGAATCAATCATACCGTGGAAAGGAGGGCAAAGAAATCCACAGACGGATGGAGGGGACACCACACACACACACACACACACACACACACACACATACACACACCCCGCTACTCCCCCCCCCCGTCCCGCCCCCGCCCCCCCCCCCAACCCCAGCCATCCTCAAGCTTCAGGTTCCTAATGGTCTGGCCAATCACTGCTGTCTGAGATCCAAGCTTTCTGGTGGGTCATCTGAGAAGTTGTAAATCTTGCTCAAGGGGATAATTCTTTGTCAAGCTGAAATGTCTTCCTGGCTTCCTCTCAGCTTTTTCTTTCTCCCAGCATGAGAGATTCTTGGGTAAATTGTAATTTCTTTGGGGCTATTGTTTCAATAGTCTGACCGCCAAAAGGGCAGGCACAAGTGTCTTTAAAGTATCCTCTTCCTGCCAGGCATTCCTGGTTACAGCATCAAAACTATACATAATCCAAAGCAAAGGAAAAAATGTTCAATGCAGTTAAAAAGCCTTAACCAAGTCTCTGTGGTCAGCTTTAATACTATGTCGTCTTTATGACCAAATCCTACCGCCTCTGTACACTTCTCCCCACCAAGTCCACAAACTGATAGGTTTTGGATTTGAGGTTGGTGATTCCAGGGGACACAGATCGATGACTGGGGACTGAGGAGTTTATTATGAGAGTTATTCATGCCGTGAACACACAGACAGGAGCAGCAGAATGCCAGGGGCTCTCAGAAGAGTTTGGGTCTCAAACACTAGTGACCTCATGGGGAAGTTTCTACAGAGAATAAGAGCCCTACACGCAGAAGAGGTAGTCTCTTCCCATACATTTTTAGGAAGTGGGGTTCACAACAAGAGTTTACAGTCAGGCTCTCAGATTCCCAGGCAGGAAGCAGAGGAAGGGGTGGAGGACAAACTGTGACAAGTCTTTGGTGTAGTTGCACTTCCCAGGTGAACCTGTTAGCAAGAGACACACAAAGTACCAGAAGCCTGACTGTCAGTATCTGTGAGAGGAGTCTGCAGAGGCTGGGATCTAACAGTATATCCTTACACAAACCACTAAGTTCCAAGTGAGCTGAAGGGAACGCACTGGCTGGGCATCAAAGAGCGTCCCTTCTGCATGGAGACAATGCTAGCTTTATAAGTATAAGCTGATTGTGTTTACAGGCAGAAGCTTCCTCCTTACAGCCACAGCTGTCAATGACTCTCTAATTCTCCAATCCTGTAGCAGACTTCCCAGGTGCCCAGCTCTCAGGAGAATGGCAAGTGTCATTCACACTTCCCCAAGGTTACCAGACTCCTAGGACATCAGAGGGCTACGGGTATAATGGATCCACCTCAACTAGATGTTCTTTTCCCCTTCAGCATTCTCAGAGTCATGCAATCCTTCTCCAGAATGCAGGGCCACCTCCCTTGTGACCTGGGAATCAAGGACAGCTTGGCTCACACTGAGGATGACTCATTAAGCATATGACATGAGACCTTTCCCTCCCACTGAGACCTATAAGGGACTCCAGTTCTGCTTCATGATCCTGAACTCTCATAGAACCCACCCATGTTGTGTGTGTGTGTCTTCCTATGACACTGGGGCAAGGAGCTTGCTCAGAACTCCTGCCATGCTGCTGTTTTGTCTTCCTACCCATGTAATTAATAATTCTTCAAATAAGTCTGTTATCCATCCCAAGGACAGTCTCCCTCAGTGACCCCCTTACATTCCAAACCCCAAACCTTTCAGACAAGTTTAATACAAATCAAGCATTGTATATAAGAAGAAACAAGATCTCTTTAGTTCCTTGGATACTTTCTCTAGCTCCTCCATTGGGGGCCCTGTGATCCATCCAATAGCTGACTGTGAGCATCCACTTATGTGTTTGCTAGGCCCCTGCCTAGTCTCACAAGAGACAGCTATATCTGGGTCCTTTCAGCAAATCTTGCTAGTGTATGCAGTGGTGTCAGCGTTTGGAAGCTGATTATGGGGTGGATCGCTAGATAAGGCAGTCTCTAGATGGTCCATCCTTTTGTCGCAGCTCCAAACTTTGTCTCTGTAACTCCTTCCATGGGTGTTTTGTTCCCAATTCTAAGAAGGGGCACAGTGTCCACACTTTGGTCTTCATTCTTCTAGAGTTTCATGCATTTGGCAAATTGTATCTTATATCTTGGGTATCCTAAGTTTTGGGCTAATATCCACGTATCAGTGAGTACATGTTGTGTGAGTTCCTTTGTGATTGGGTTACCTCACTCAGGATGATGCCCTCCAGGTCCATCCATTTGCCTAGGAATTTCATAAATTCATTCTTTTTAATAGCTGAGTAGTACTCCATTGTGTAAATGTACCACATTTTCTGTATCCATTCCTCTGTTGAGGGGCATCTGGGTTCTTTCCAGCTTCTGGCTATTATAAATAAGGCTGCTATGGACATAGTGGAGCATGTGTCCTTCATACCAGTTGAGACATCTTCTGGATATATGCCCAGAAGAGGTATTGCTGGATCCTCTGGTAGTACTATGTCCAATTTTCTAAGGAACCACCAGTCTGATTTCCAGAGTAGTTGTACAAGCTTGCAATCCCACCAACAGTGGAGGAGTGTTCCTCTTTCTCCACATCCTCGCCAGCATCTGCTGTCACCTAAATTTTTGATCTTAGCCATTCTGACTGGTGTGAGGTGGAATCTCAGGGTTGTTTTGATTTGCATTTCCCTGATAATTAAGGATGTTGAACATTTTTTCAGGTGCTTCTCTGCCATTCAGTATTCCTCGGGTGAGAATTCTTTGTTCAATTCTGAGCCCCATTTTTTAATGGGGTTATTTGATTTTCTGGACATATGTATCAAAAGATGGCCTAGTTGGCCATCACTGGAAAGAGAGGCCCATTGGACACACAAACTTTATATGCCCCAGTACAGGGGAATGCCAGGGCCAAAAAAAATGAGAATGGGTGGGTAGGGAAGTGGGGGGGAGGGTATGGGGGACTTTTGGGATAGCATTGGAAATGTCATTGAGGAAAATACGTAATAATAAATAAATAAATAAATAAATAAATAAATAAGAAACAAGAGAGACCCTGCCTCAAGCTATGTAAAGGGAGACCTCCTAAAAGTTTTGTTCTGACCGCAACCCATGGATGGTGCAAGCACAGATGTGTGCATGTGCTCTAACACACACACACACACACACACACACACACACACACACACATACCAAATAAATAAATTAATTAAAATATTTATTTTAAAAGATGGGGCACTGATGAGATGGCTCAGTGGACTTTGTCCAAGGTTCAAGGTTCATGCTACATGACTAAAGTTCCATACCTAGAACCCAGATGGTGGAAAAAGATTTGACTCTCGCAAGTTGTCCTCTGACTCCACTCGTGCATTATGGTGTGTGCACACCAATACATATGCACACAGAATCAATAAGTAAAAATATATTTAAAAAGAAAGAAAGAAAGAAAGAAAAAAAGAAAAAAAGAAAGAAAGAAAGAAAGAAAGAGAGAAAGAGAGAGAGGAAGAAAGAAAGGAAGGAAGGAAGGAAGAAAGGAAGGAAGGAAGGAAGGAAGGAAGGAAGGAAGGAAGAAAAAAAACTAGATGGGCAGTGGTGGCCCACGCCTTTAATCCCAGCACTTGGGTGACAGAGACAGGCATATTTCTGAGTTTGAGGCCAGCTTGGTCTGCAGAGTGAGTTCCAGGACAGCCAGGACTACACAGAGAAACCCTGTCTCGAATGATCTAAAAAAGAAGAGAAGAGAAGAGAGAGAAGAGAAGAGAAGAGAAGAGAAGAGAAGAGAAGAGAAGAGAAGAGAAGAGAAAAAGAAAGAGAGAGAGAGAGAGAGACAGAAAGAAAGAAAGAAAGAAAGAAAGAAAGAAAGAAAGAAAGAAAGAAAGAAAGAAAGAAAGAAAGAAAGAAAGAAAGAAAGAAAGAAAGAAAGAGCTTTTTGTCTGGGAGCATGCAGCAATGTGGCAGTCCTGGAAGAAGCAAAGATCTTCTACAGAGAAACACATGTCCTATTCTAGGTATCTTCAATACCAGACTATTGAAGAAATGGTTATCAAGGAAATGGAATCTCCTCCAGGATCTCATGTTAAGGTAGGAAAAGGCTGAAGCTTGCTGCTGATTCAGAAAAGTGGATAGATACACTTTGAGTTTGATAGAAGCAAGCTTTCCTCAGATGGACTTTAATTCAGGATTTAAGGTCTCAGACACCCATGGTCACACAAAACTTCCACTAAGTCAGTGGCCCCTGAGTTCTTATCTCTTCAATTCAAAAAATGAAATTCACAGATAATGAGAAAATGGTAAAGCAAAAACACCACAGCTCTCATCTTAAAGGAAATAAGAGGACAGTTTATTCTGAAGCCATTTCAAGTGACAATTGTCTAGGAACACAGATTGAAGTTACCCCAGACTCTATGTCCCAATGTGGAAGCAATTTCACAGTTTTACAGAACAAAGAAAGGCAAAATCAAGGCAAATTTAGTTGGATGACATTTGTAGCTTTGGGGTTGGTAGAAGCTAGAAGTCTGCTAAGTTAGTAAATTTCAAAAGGTTTTTATCTATTAGTCACAGAATGTTAGTTCTGACACAGAGGTAGGTAAGGTATGGCTACTGGGAGGAGGGCTCGCTAAAACTAGCCCAAGACAAGGTAATTAGCCTGCACCATTCCACTCTCTCCATGGTATTGCAGATCAAATCGGTCTGCTCAGACACAGCCTCCTCTCAGGAGTTGTCATTCACAATTCCCTTGTCTACAAAGCATCACATTTTGGTCAGGAGCAATGCCACATGTTACTTATTAAATATCGTAAGTTCCCTCACAACTAGGAAGCTCATTCATAGGACCTGATGTAGATGAGGCTGAATAGTGGGCAGGACAGCATCTTCAGGAGAGAGAATAGCTGGTAAAGGCCATTAAGAAACAAAATCCTGGATCATATCAATCCATTCGTTCAGGATCCGCACCTGAATTATTTTTTATACTCTCTGTACCTGACATAACTATGAGCTAAGATGACTATACCTAAATTAAGTAATCAACAACGCAGTTTGATATAATGGAGTGAAGGTCAAAAAGGAAACATGTCTAAAACCAAACTTTGTAACCAGATTGACTTTATATTTCCCCTGTATTTATAATTATTTGTAATATATGAACTAACATATTTAGATGGTTAGAAAAGCACTTTGGGAGAAGTCAGTATAGCATTATCCTTCCCCCTTTCTTATTAGTAAGATACAAATTGTTTAACTTTTTAATCTTAGCTAGTTGTATTATAGGACAGCTTAGATACTAATTAAATCAAGAAACATCACTACTTAAGTTATAAAACATTGTGAATATTGCTACTAGACTTTTAGACTGATGTCTTCTGTATAATTTGGATAAGAAAAGCTAACTTGAGACACAGGTTTTAAATGACCATTTAGTAAAAGGATAAAATAACAGTTTTTAAAGTTCTTTTGTTTTTGGTAAATATTACTAAGAACAAATTAATATTTAAGAATATGAATGCAAAAAATCAAGCATTAACTTTATCTTAGGGTTTTGGATTAAATTAAATTTTACAACCTCTATATTTTTTAACATAGAAAATGGATATTTAATTCTTAATATTTCAGTTTTATTCCCTGTGTTACTGGTAATGATAAGCGGAAATGTATTGTTTATTTTATCTTTACCATAGTACTTTGTACTGGGTTTTCTTTATATCGATTTTTCCCTATTGATTTTCTTATATATATAAGAAATTGACACTTTTGCTATGAATTGTTATAGGGCATTTCTCCAAGGTTTTCAAATTGTCCCTAATTTTTCATGGAGTGTTCCACCTTTATCTTATGGCATGCTTAGAAAAGACTTTTCTTTTTTCTTTTTTTTTATTGGATATTTTATTTGTTTACATTTCAAATGTTATCCCCTTTCCTGGCTTCCCCGCTGAAACTCCCCTATCCCCACCCCAACCTTTCTCCTATGAGGGTGCCCCACCCCCATCCCACCTCACCACCCTAGCATTCCTCTACCCTAGGGCATCAAGCCATCACAGGACCAAGGGCCTCCCCTCACATTGATGTCAGATAAAGTCCCTTCAGCTCCTTCAGTCCTTTCCCTAACTCCTCCATTGGGGTCCCTGTGTTCAGTTCGATGGTTGACTGCAAGCATCCGCATCTCTATTGGTCATGATCTGGCAGAGCCTCTCAGGAGATTGTTGTATCAGGCTCCTGTCAGCAAGCTCTTCTTGGCATCAGCAATAGTGTCTGGGTTTGTTGTCTGCATGTGGGATGGATCCCCAGGTGGGGCCGCCTCTGGATGGCCTTTCCTTTAGTCTCTGTTCTGCTCTTTGTGCCTGTATTTCCTTTAGACAGGAGCAATTCTGGATTAAAATTTTGCAGATAGGTGGGTGGCCCCATCACTCAACCAGGGGGGTGGGGGGGGTGGGGCTTGCCTAACCTCTGGATATGGTTTCGACCTACAGGTTCTCCCTCTCCTTTGTGGGGTATTTCACCTAAAATCATTCCCTTGGGGTTTTGGGAGGCTCTTGCTTCCCTGGCATCTGGAACTTTCTAGTTGCTAAACCCCAGTTCCCCACTCCCCATTGCTACATACTTCTGTTCAATTTCCTGACCCTCTGTACATCTTCTCCATCTCCTCCCATACTTGATTCTTCACCTCTTTCCCCCTCCCTCTCTTCTCTTCCTCCCAAGTTCTTCCCACTCTCTATGTCCCTTGATTATATTGTTCCTTCTTCTAAATAGGACTGAAGCATCCACTCTTTGGTCTTCCCTCCTCTTGAACTTCATGTGAGTTGTATCATAGGTATTCCACAATCTTTGCCTAATATCCACTTATCAGTGAGTAGATACCATGTGTGTTCTTTTGTGACTGAATTACCTCACTCAGGATTATATTTTCTAGATCTATCCATTTGCCTGTTAATTCTGTGAAGACATTGCTTTTCATAGCTGAGTAGTACTCCATTGTATAAATGGACCATATTTTTTGTATCCATTCCTCTGTTTAGGGACATCTAGGTTGTTTTCAGCTGCTGGTTATTATAAATATGGCTGCTATGAACATAGTAGAGCATGTGTCCTTATTAAACCTTGGAGCATATTCTGAATATATGCCCATGAGTGGTATAGCTGGGTCCTCAGGTAGCACTATGTCCAATTTTCTGAGGAACTTCCAGACTGATATCCAGAGTGGTTGTACCAGCTTGCAATCCCAGCAGCAACGGAGGAGTGTTCCTCTTTCTCCACATCCTCGCCTGCATCTGCTGTCACTTGAGTTTTTCATCTTAGCCATTCTGACTGGTGTGAGGTGAGTTGTTTTGATTTACATAAGCCTGATGATTACTGATGTTGAACATTTCTTTAGATGCTTCTCAGCCATTCGTGTTTCCTCAGTTGAGAATTCTCTGTTTAGTTCTATTCCCCATTTTTTAAAAAATAGGGTTATTTGGCTCTCTGGAGGAGTAACCAGTCTGAGTCTTTTTATTGGGGAATGGAGTCATTGATGTTAAGAGATATTAAGGAGTGGTGATTGTTGCTACCAGTTGTTTTTGTTGATAGAGGTAGAATTATGTTTGTATGGTTAACTTCTTTTGGGTTTGTTGAAAGATTACTTTCTTGCTATTTCTAGGGTAGAGTTTCCCTTCTTGTGTTGGAGTTTTTCATCTTTTACCTGTTGTAGGGCTGGATTTGTGGAGAGATATTATGTAAATTTGGTTTTGTCTTGGAGTATCTTGGTTTCTCCATCTATGATAATTGAGATTTTTGGTGGCTATAGTAGCCTGGGCTGGCATTGTTGTTCTCTTAGCGCTTGTATGACATTGGCCCAGGATCTTCTAGTTTCATAGTCTGGTGAGAAGTCTGGTGCAATTCTGATAGGTCTGCCTTTATATGTTATTTGACCTTGTTCCCTTACTGCTTTTAATATTCTTTCTTTGTTTTGTGCATTTTGTGTTTTGACTATCAAGTGCCAGGAGGAATTTCTTTTCTGGTCCAACCTATTTGGAGTTCTGTAGACTTCTTGTATGTTCATGGGTATCTCTTTCTTTAAGTTATGGAAATTTTCTTCTATAATGTTGTTGAAGATATTTACTGCCCCTTTATGTTGGGAATCTTCACTCTCTTCTATACCTATTATCCCTAACATTGGTCTTCTCATTATATCCTGTATTTCCTGGGGTTTTTTGTTTGTTTGTTTGTTTTTTTGTTTTTGTTTTGTTTTCCTTTGGTTAGGAGCTTTTTGCTTTTTGCATTGTCTCTGACTGTTGTGTCCATGTTTTCTGTGGTATCTTCTGCACCTGAGAGTCTCTCTCTTCTATCTCTTTTATTCTATTGGTGATGCTTGCATCTATGACTCCTGATCTCTTTCCTAGGTTTTTTGTCTCCAAGTTTGTCTTCCTTTGTGATTTCTTTATTGTTTCTACTTCCATTTTTAGAATCTGGATGAGTTTGTTCAATCCTTTGCTTGTTTGGTTGTATTTTCCTGTAATTCCTTAAGGGATTTTTATGTTTCCTCTTGAAGGGTTTCTAGCTGTTTATCCGAGTTCTCCTGTATTTCTTTAAGAGAGTTATTTATGTTCTTCTTAAATTCCTTTATCATCATCATGAGATGTGATTTTAAACAGAGTCTTGCTTTTCCTGTGTGTTGGGGTATCCAAGGCTTGCTGTAGTGGGAGAACTGGGTTCTAATGATGCCAAGTAGCCTTGGTTTCTGTTGCTTATATTCTTGTGCCTGCCTCTTGCCATCTGGTTTTCTGTGGTGTTTTCTGGTCTTTCTGTCTCTGACTGTGGCTTGTCCCTCCTGTAAGCCTGTGTGTCAGCACTCTTGGGAGACCAGTTCTCTTATGGTGGGATTTGGGTATGGAGAGCTGTGGCACAAGGTCAGCTCCGAGTGCAGATAGATTCTAGAAGGATCTGGTCCCAGGCTGCTTCTTGGTTCCTGTGTCCTGAGGGCTCTAGGAGGGTCCTCTTGGGCTGGGTATTTGAGCAGAAGTGGTGGTCTTACCTGTGCTCTCAGGTGTGTCAGCACTCCTGGAAGACCAGCTTTCTCCCAGAGGAATTTGGGTTTGGAGAGCTGTGGCACAGGGTCAGCTCCAGGAG
The DNA here is from genome assembly GCF_000001635.26 of Mus musculus. NCBI lineage: Eukaryota > Metazoa > Chordata > Mammalia > Rodentia > Muridae > Mus > Mus musculus. Next base: position 440,065 of record NW_019168507.1, on the reverse strand, counting down.
CAGATGGAAACCAGAAACTCTTTATTATTTTTAACTTATTAACAAATATATCCAGTTTAAATAATTTTTTACAATATACTTCATTCTTCTTGTTATCATGAAATTTAGAAAACAATTTTAATGAGTTAATTAAAAATGGAAGACCAAGAGGCTTTATCTAAAACACATAAAACATAGTGTTTTAGATATCTGTTATAAGTAGTTAAAATACATTAGTAGTTTTGTGACCAAATTTAAATTAAGTATGTGTTAAAATTTAAGCCATTATGCAGTGTAAGAGGACATGGAGTTTTGTTGTTAGAAACAGCATTTACTTTTATTGTACTTAAGAGGTAACAAAATATGATAAGACATCCAGATCAGGATAGAGTTTGACTTAATTATTCATTTTTAAGCTAATAACAAGGATAACTAATTTTTAAAAATATATCATTATGTTGCAATATATTAATCATCTGTAAACTCTAAAATATCTGTATAAGCCTTAAAGTAGGTTCTTAAATAATAATTTAAAAAGTTATTTAGAGTTATCTCTTACATAGTTCTTGAAAAGCGCATTCGTTTGACTTTAAAGAGGCAGAAGTCTTAATAGCGTTCGCGCGCCCGGCCAGGAAGAACACAACAAACCAAAATCTTCTGCGGCAAAACTTTATTGCTTACATCTTCAGGAGCCAGGAGCGCAAACCCCCAGCCCCAAAAGCGAAAGCCCCTCAATTACATCTTTAGGAGCCAGAGCGCCAGAGCGCGCCAGAGCGCCGAGCAAGAGAGAGAATGGCGGAAAACCCGTCCCCTTTAAGGAGGAGTTATCCTTCGCTTAGGACGCATCACTCCCTGATTGGCTGCAGCCCATGGCCGAGCTGACGTTCACGGGAAAGGCAGAGTACAAGTAGTCGTAAAATACCCTTGGCACATGCGCAGATTATTTGTTTACCACTTAGAACACAGGATGTCAGCGCCATCTTGTGACGGCGAATGTGGGGGCGGCTCCCAACATCTCCCCCTTTTCTTTTAATAAGAGCAAATAGGCCACCCATATTAATGAGAGTGGAGATAGAGGTCAAATCCCCAGTGTGCAGGTAAAGGAGCCATGTACAGGATTAGCTCTTAGGCTCACAGGCTTTTACCCAGAGCAACCCTGACCTGCTCCTGTGTCGTTTTGCCTGGAGAGAAGGACACTTGGACACTCAACCTTCTTGAAAGATGACATGTCTCCCTAGAATAGGCTCATATATGCCGCAGAGCCTTTCTACTGCAGTGCTTAGCCGTGCAACTCTCTCGGGCTGCTGAAGCACACTCACTCTATCCCGTGCAATGAGACTAGCCTCGTGAGATGTAAGAGCTGAGTGGCCAGCGACCTATTGCCTAAGCATAGATAACCATATATCAGGGGAAGCACCATGTTCTAGAGCTGCAAGCGCCTGGGCAATAACCACCTTGTCTCTCCTAGTTTAGGCCTTAAGCTTACAGACCAACCAAAGAAGCAACACTAATCCACAGCAAAGTGTATCTCCAAATAATATCAATCCCACCCATTCTTTAAAGAAGGAAAATGCTGAGGAGATCCAATTGGGTAATCCTTTGGTCAGGGACAGGTCCAAGCGCGTGGAGTTGACCTGAAGTCTCAATTCCCGAAGGATCTGTTCAAATTCAGCCGTCCAATTCTGTAACATATACTGAAAAAGACTTTTTGACAAATTAGCTGTCCTAGTAAATTTCTCATACTGAATGGAAGTAACACACAATCTCGGAAACTTTTGTTTACATCCCAGCTGAGCTATTTGCCATAATACATCTAGTTGTTTTTGGACAAGATCTATGAGTTGATTAACCAGCATGAGACCTCCCTGTATCTTGACATTAGCTGAGGCCTGTTTATCTATGACTGTAGTCACTGAGGCTGACAAAGTGTTAATGGTGTCAGTCGTCTGGACCTGTCCAGACAGAGCCAAGGCTATCTGAATCAAGGCCAAACCCAGTTCCTAGTTAGTGGTAAAAAAGCAGGGGAATACTTGAGCATTATACATCACCGTCATTGGGAGTGGAAATGTCGACATTATCCCCCAACGCTGCTCTCTCTTTATTATTGACGCCCTGGACATCACCAAGACGAGGGACATCAGTATTCCCTTGGTCAGTCTGGATTTTTCGGGTGAGTCTTTCTGGTATCCAAAATGGGTTGTCTTCATTCTGTGGGAAAACACAAACCGCTCCCCTGGATCTTATCAAAATAGGATCCGGGCCATACCATTTATTATCAAGGACATTTTTCCATTTAACCATCTCATTGGGCCTATCTGGCTCTGAACAATGACGTTCAGCCGCAGTATGGCCATGAACATCAATATTTAAAAAATTGAGTGTAAAGAGTGCCATAGACACAGACACTCTTGGTGCTCGGGGTAAAGTCTCCTCAATTCCCCTCTTTTGCTTTATAAGATAGGCTTTGAGGGTGCGATGCGCACGCTCAACAATACCCTGTCCTTGAGGGTTGTATGGAAGTCCAGTCAGGTGGGTCATGTCCATCTGACGGCAGAACTGCTGGAATTTTTGAGATGTATAAGCTGGTCCATTATCAGTCTTAAGGAGTTTGGGTTTCCCCCAAGCACTCCATGCCTCAAGGCAATGTTGAATCACATGTGAGGCTTTTTCTCCGGTTAACGGAGAAGCAAACATGATGCCAGAACATGTGTCAATGGACACATGGAGATATTGAAGTTTTCCAAAGGAAGAAACATGTGTAACATCCATTTGCCAGACCTGTAGAGGTCGAATACCGCGTGGGTTAATTCCCACATGAGGAACTGGCAAGAACTCACAGCAGCTTTGACATTGAGTAACAATGTCACGGGCTTCTTTTCTTGTCAAGGAGAAACGACTGCGTAATGTTTCAGCCGTCACATGAAAATTGTTATGAAAATTTCTTGCAGCCTCTACCGGGGATGATAGGGCAGCAGCCACCACTTTAGTGGCCTTATCTGCCAAATCATTTCCCAGAGCCATGGGGCCAGGTAGGCCTGAATGGGCTCTAACATGAGTAATATAAACAGGAGATCTTCTAGATAACAAAACTAATTGTATCTGCTGAAAAATATTGGCAACTCTACTGGAAGGCTTAATCACTCCAGCCACTTCTAAAAGATTTACTGCATTAACCACATAACAGGAATCTGACACAATATTAAGGGGTTCTAAAAAGGTTTTTAAAACTTCTAAAACCACTAAACATTCTACCACTTGAGGTGAATTTTCATTATATTGTTTGGATACCACTTTACCATTAGCCACATAGGCACCTATGCCAGTTTTTGATCCATCAGTATATACCACAATCCCATTTTTAAGTGGGTTTCTTACTGTTATTTGTGGAAACACAACAGATTGATTTTGGGCAAACTGTAAGATTGGATGTTTTGGATAATGGTTATCTATTTTTCCTGAAAAGGAGGTAACTAAAACTGCCCAATCATTAGATGTGGCTGCCAAGGTTTGAACCTGTGCAGCGGTATAAGGTACAATTAAAAGATATGGACTTTGCCCAAAGTGGGTGATTGCTGCTTTTAGGCCTTTAAGGGCAAGCTGTGCAATTGCATCAGGATACCAATCTATTATTTTAGCTGGGGATACGTTTGGATGGATCCACAACAATGGCCCATTCTGCCACAAAACTGCGGTTGGCAATTGTGCTGTCTTAAAGACACACAAACTGAAAGGCTGCGAATCCTCAATACGTTGTAATTGTGCATTCTGTAAGGCCTTTTCCACCTTTTGTAAGGCCTGGTTAGCAGCTAGAGTAAGAGTCCTAGGGGAGGAGATATGAGGATCTCCTTCTAAAATACTAAACAAAGGCCTTAACTCAGCGGAAGGAATCTTTAAAAAAGGTCTGAGCCAATTAATATCTCCCAACAGCTTTTGAAAATCATTTAAGGTATGGAGGTGATCTCTTCTTATCTCTACCTTTTGGGGCACAATCTTATCTGGGGACACCACAGAGCCCAAGAATTGTCCTGTATCAGAAATTTGGACCTTTTCTGTGGCTATCTGTAAACCCCACTGACTTAAAGTTTTAAGTAGAAAAGGATATGCCTTTTGTAGCATGGTAAGGTCTTTATGGCACAGGAGGATGTCATCCATGTAAAGGAGCAAAATTAAAGAGGGGAATTGTTCCCTCACTGGCAAAAGAGCTTCTTGTACATAAAGTTGGCACATAGTAGGACTATTGGACATTCCCTGTGGTAAGACCTTCCATTGATACCTCTTATCAGGTTCCATGTGATTAATAGAGGGGATGGTAAAGGCAAATCTGGGCCTATCTCTTGGACACAAAGGTATAGAAAAGAAACAATCTTTAATATCTATAATAATTAAATTCCAGCCACGTGGTAAGGCGGAAAGTACAGGGAGACCCCTCTGTACTGGGCCAAATAAGTTCATTTGCTCATTAATGGCTCTGAGGTCATGGAGCAGTCTCCACTTTCCTGACTTTTTCTTAATTACAAAAATTGGAGTATTCCAAGGTGAGGTAGAGGGTTCAATATGGCCTAGTTTTAATTGTTCCTCTACCAGTTGAATCACAGCTTCTAGTTTTTCAGAGGATAGGGGCCATTGAGGAACCCACACTGGGTCCCCTGTTTTCCATGGTATGGGTCGTGCTGCCCCAATGGCCACTAAGGAAAACCCAGACCCTGTCTGTCTTGGTTTCCATTAGGTGAGATGGGCTCTATCCTTCCCTGTTCTTGATGTCCTAACCCTTTTCCTTCTTTATAACCCATCTTTGCCATGATATTTTTTGCTTTAGTTGAATACCCTCCCGATGGGGCGTTTTCATTGGACAAAATAAGGCCCAAATGCTGCATAATATCCCTTCCCCAGAGGTTAACCGGGAGTGGGAGCACATAAGGTATGAATTTCCCTTGCTGCCCTTCAGAGGATTCCCACGTCAAGGCAATGGAGCTTATAGTGGGACATGATTGATAACCTAGGCCCTGTAATGAATGAGATGACTCTGTGGTGGGCCATGCTTTGGGCCACCAATGTGTAGAAATTATACTTTTATCTGCTCCGGTATCAAGGATGCCTTCAAACTCTTTTCCGTTGATCTTAAGGCGGAGTTTAGGTCTATCATTTAAAGATACAACCAAATAGGCAGAATCATTTCCTGAGGAGCCCATTTTCTTTATCTCAGGTCCTGCAAATTTCTCCCTGGTATTATCAGGGAGGAGCAGCAGCTGAGCTATCCTATCTCCTTTACTAATAGAAAAAACGCCTTTAGGGCTTGAGCACAGGACCTGTATTTCAGGGGAATGTTGACAATCCATAACTCCAGGGTGGACTACTAAGCCCTGCAAGGTGAGTGAACCCCGGCCGAGAATAAGGCCCATGGTTCCCGGGGGCAAGGATGGTATAGGCTCCACTGGCACCAGCTGAATACTCATTTGAGGCATTAATAGGAAGTCGGAGGCGGCACGCAGGTCCACCCTTGTGGGTCTTCCTGGGTCGCCTCTCTGACTGCTTCCTGGGTCCTGACAAACCGGTTCCCATATCTTTGAGGGCCCTGGGACCGAGGGCCCGATGACCCGTTTTTTGGCACATCAGTTGATTGACTATCAGGTGGGGGAAGGACTCTGCCCTTTATATCCCTCACAGAGCGACACTGGTCAGCTCTATGATAACCCTTGCCACACTTAGAGCAAAGAGTGAGAGTCCCTCCCTGTTTATCTGGAGCTCTGCAATCTTTCTTAAAATGCCCAGGCTTTCCGCAGTTAAAACATGTCCTCTGATCATTTCTGCTCATGGAGCGGTTCTGAGATTGGAGGATGGCGGCCGCTAAGCCTGCATTGGTGAGAGGTCCCCCAAGCTCTCGACAGACCCTGAGCCAGTCTTGTAAGCCTTTGTTCTTTCTTGGGGCTATGAATGAGTCTGCGCATTGCCTCTCTGCGCATTGTCTCTCTGCGCAGGGCTGACGCACTACGCAGGGCGGGGACTCCGCATAGGGCGGACCTTGAAGCCGACTGCCCTGAGGCCAATCAGCAAACTGGCCTTCGCCAGCCGCTTTTGGCTTCCTTAACTGATTAGCTAGCACTTTACCTGGCTGGTACCCTTTTTTCTCATAATGAGCTGCTTCTTCCTCCCAGTCTGTTTCTTCAGAGGAGAATTCATCATCTGATTCAGAGCTACCAAGAGCTGGCTCCCTGAGCCCATCCAGCGATGAGCACAGGCTCCTTTTCCTAGAGACCTCCGCTAATTGATCTTTCTTCTTTTCCCTTTTTCCTCTTTTTCTTCTAATCTCTCTCCAGGTATTCCTACCTAACCTTAACTTTTCCTCGGGTTCAAGACCCTTGGAAAGGCCTGTATACTTATTTTGTGTACCATATTTCCTCTTTGTTCCTACTCTCTCTCCCCACTTTACTTCTGATAGCTTGTCCTGAATTTCCTCTAGAATTTTCAGCCCTATCTTAATCACTTGATAACATGTGAAAAGGAACAAAAGGGCTCCTAACACCAGAAAAAATTCAAGGCCAAACATATTCCACTTTACTTCTGATAGACTGTCTTGAATTTCCTTAGAAAGTTCAAGACCAGACTTACCTCGTAAAGCTGTACTCACTGGTACTCTCGTTCCCCAGCTGAAAAGTTCTGAATTCATACAGTTGAATCCTTCTTAACAGTCTGCTTTACGGGAACCTTTATTACCGCGACCCGCAGTTCTGGTTCTGGAATGAGGGATCTTCCTTGCGCCAGTCCCGAGTTTTTTCTCGTCCCGGAATTCGGCACCAATTGTTATTAGACGCGTTCTCACGACCGGCCAGGAAAGACGCAACAAACCAGAATCTTCTGCGGCAAAGCTTTATTGCTTACATCTTCAGGAGCCAGAGTGCAAGAAGCAAGAGAGAGAGAAAACGAAACCCCGTCCCTATTAAGGAGAATTATCCTTCGCCTCGGACGTGTCACTCCCTGATTGGCTGCAGCCCATCGGCCGAGTTGACGTCACGGGGAAGGCAGAGCACATGGAGTGGAGAACCACCCTCGGCACATGCGCAGATTATTTGTTTACCACTTAGAACACAGCTGTCAGCGCCATCTTGTAACGGCGAATGTGGGCGCGGCTCCCAACAATATGTATTGGTCAGACAAGGCCATAACCTTCTCATCTGTGGGGAATTGCAGGCTGGTCTACAGTTGAGCTGAGGTCTGAACCCCGGTGGTCATAATTCACCTACATGACACAGTAGGCGTTCCCTCATGCTCCTGGAACTCAGGCCCCTGCATAAGGCACAACCTCCCACAGCCCCCACAAGAGAAGCATGGTCAGTAGTCAAGTAAGCAATGGCCCAAGCTTCTGACCTTCAGGCTAAACTCCTCCCCAGTTACCTAGCAACAGTGAAGACCATAAAAAGGTGTGCTCAGCCCCCACCTTGCTCTCTCTCACTCCTTTGTCCTCTAACCTCTCACTTCTCTCTTCTTTTCCCTTTCTCTTTGTCTTCTCTCTCTATCTTTGCTCTCTCCTCTCCTCTACTATCCTTCTCCTCCCTCCCCTCCTCTTCTCTCTCTCTCCCTCTCCCTTCTCTCTTTCCCCCTGCATTTCTCTAATAAAGCTCTTAAACCATAGAGTCTCTGCTCCTTAAAGTTCCGCTGGGCACTGTGGACAGTGTTGAGAAATTCTTCCCTTTTCCCTCTCTCCCACAACCCTGCTGGCTTTAGCAAAGTAGCTGGGGGGAGGGGCGTCCCCAGGTAGGCCTTCCCCTTGACCACCCCCTGAAGAGTGGGATAGAGGAATACCCACCCAGGGATGAGTGAATAGGGTAGATAGCAGTCCTCCTACACCTGACTGACCAGAGAATAGGGAAACTCTGGTGGGGTGTGGGCATCTTTTTCCTTCCATTCTTCCGCAGGGCCCCCCCCCTTTTTATTTTGTTCCCAACACTCATCTAGTGTTCCTGAGGAATGTCTCTATAAATTTGGTTCTGCAACTCCCAGATGTACCCAGATAGTGTCACATCTAAGTGCTGAAACAATGTGCATCTTATTCCAGTTGTCTTGTCCTATTCCTTATCACCAAAATGGGCTACATTGTGATGCCATACAGTACTAATAAATGCTTATTCATTGATTAAAATCAGTAGAGTAGGGAATGACATTTTTCAAGCCCTGAATGAAAATGCCTGCAAACTCTAGTGTTACTTTCTGAAAAAGTGGCTACTCATATTGACTGTGTTTAAGGAACACGTGAATGTAGTAAATTAAGACAAGTTTTAAAGTCAAGAACCAACTTAGATAATAAATATATGAAAATATGCACAAAAGAAGTAGATATAAATTTTCTATGAGCGCACAGGAAATAAGAAAATTCTTATGTGGAATAAATGAATGTAATAGAACTCAAGTACAACACAGGAAAGCTATATATATAAAGAATAGAGAGAACAATGTGAAATATAATATAAAACCCACAATGCAAGAAACATCTTATAGATTACAAATCCCAAGGAATAAAATCTCAGAAATATCATTACTTCATTCAGCATCCTCTAAAAACTTCACTATAAAATCCCTACTACAAATCAGATTCAATGAAACATATATGTATGTAATGAACTGCACTATTTGTGAATCCTGGTTTTCAGTTCAGGAAGAAGAAAATGTCCAAAAACAAACAGATAGCATAACAAGACAAAGGTTCACAGTCTTCTCAATTGAACTTAATATATTTCTAATCTACCTACAGGGGATGGAGTAAGGATTACTGTTTAGGAGCACTGTGTTTTCTTCCAGGTGACTGGAGTCTCATAACAACACACAAATGGCAGCTCTCATGCCAGAGTATTCAATGCCTTCTTCCATACTCTGCATACCCTGCACATGTGTGATTCACAGACAGGAATGCAGACTAACACTCATATTCATAAAAGAACAAGAAAACAACAAAAAAACATGAAAGAAAACAACTAGCTACAAACATTTGAAAAACACAAAGAAAACAGATACAATAGAAAAGGAAGATATTTCATTTAACCTTTTCAATGATGGTATGATTGCATTAATAAACAAGCAGAATCTTTGTTCTTGTCAAATTCTTTGACATTGAAGAATTTATGATTTAAAATCCTGAATCACTGTAAATATATATATATATATATATATATATATATGTATATACACACACACACACACACACACACATATGATTGACAATCTTCAGAAAGGACCTGAATTTCTAACATAGTACTGTTCTCAGTAGATAAAAAGAAAAGATTGAGAATACTAGAAACACTTTCCTAAGAGTGATACAATTAAGACTGATATTTAGGTAGCATTTTAGGTTGGATATCATGAGACCCACTTCTAATCAGAGATCACTCAAATCTCAGAGGCATAGAGAATCTTTAAGTTAATGGTGATAATATTTTACCCTGCTCAGTTTCTGAATTAATCATGGAACAACAATGAAAGGAGTCTAACAACTTCTAAAAGGATACACATTAAGAAAAACACCATAGCTTCCTTGAAATGTTCCTTTTTTTAAACCTCTGTAATTATTAGTTTATTAGTATCATCCAGGACTCATGTTCAGTATTCCTCCTCAAATTACATTAACAAATGCAAATGTAAACAACCCAAGTCAGAATTATATAAAAGCACTCCATCACAAAAGCACATAAAATTACAAGAACGCTATTTTAAAACACTGGCACTTTAAGAGAATGATAATCTCAAAAAACAACCCACAAACTGCCAAAATGTTGCAGATTAAACATGATTAATTAATGAGTTTGGATTTTATAAAGAAAAAGCAATTGGATTGGGCCACTGCTACTATTATGCAAAGTTTATCCTCTTCCCTTATATCTGATTTATAAAGGGACAAACCACAATATAGGAAAATGTACCCTTCATATTAAATGTGGCATAATTTTAAAAGCTGACTCAACTAATTAAAAACACCTTTAAACAGTCAAGTTTCCTGAGCAATCTGTATTTAGATAGATGGGCAAAGGCATTACAGCCAGCATTCTTGTGATAGCCTTCGCTGGGACTAAGGTCAACAAATAGTACAACAGTCTTGTATTTTAAGCTTGTACTGTTGAGGATAAATTCTCAGGTCTTCTTTAGTAGGGGAAACTGCAAAATATACACAGTAATGGCAGTTAAAGGAGAGTGCTCCTGTAAGGATTAGAACATACTTTTCTATTAGTGTTCAAGGACAAACTTTCAGATTGCTTGATTCTAATAATCCCACGGTGTGACAGAATTGACCACTCCTTGCTTTGCCAAGTAGGTTATATAATATCTCTTATCCAACTGGTGATGATTTAGGAGATTCTTCAACTATGGATGAAAATGTTACCCCTACCACAATAGCAGGGTCTGTGGATCAAAGCTTTCTTCCAGCTAACTAGATGAAAAGATACACACTGTAATAATCCATGTGACCCAAAATGGGCAAAAGCAAAAGACTAGCTGCCCCTCGGGAAGAAAACTATCAGACCTATGAAAAGGACAACAATACTAATAAAAAAAAAATGTATTTACTTAAAAGCATTCAGAATGTCAACAAAACAGCCGCAAGGTTTTTTAATTACAGAGTGGTAATCAGTTAACAGAACAACAGTTATCTTTGTATAAACTGCATCAGACACAACTGAAGATAAAAAAAAAATTAAACACAAAAATAAAACCAAAAGAAAAAAAACCCAAACTACTGAACCCATATATAACTAATACGTGCTGTGCACCAACCATAAAATGCTTTAAATTTCCATGTCAATTTACAACCCCCAGACTGTACCAGGCAAGGTTAGTGGCTATTGAAAATACCACCAGGACAGGGCTATCTAAAGACACATTCGGTAGTGTGTTAACTATACAAAAAAAGACACTGTACCGTTTAAAAACAAATCTTACACAGCCTTACATTTCAATTTTTTTCCTTAAAAGGAGTGAGTTGTATACAGGGGGTTAAATGCTTTATAGACAAGAAAATAAAACTGCTAAAACCAACTTATTCATCATCATCTTCTTCTTCATCTAACTCTTCTTCCTCTTCCTCCTCCTCCACCTCATCTTCCTCTTCATCCTCCTCATCTTCCTCTTCCTTCTTTTTCTTGCTCTTTTCAGCCTTGACCACCCCCATTTTCACTGCATCAGGTTTTCCTTTAGCTCTGTAGGCAGCAATATCCTTCTCACACTTCTCCTTCAGTTTGGCAGCCTTCTTCTTGTACGGCTGCTTGTCACACACTGAAGTGTTGTTCCACATCTCTCTTAGTCTCTTTGCAACATCACAAATGGATAAGCCAGGATACTCACCTTTGATTTTGAGGCAGTACTCAGAATGGAACAAGAAGAAGGCTGAAGGAGGCCTGTTGGGTGCTTTGGGGTCCTTGAACTTCTTTTTGGTCTCCCCTTGGGGGAGATGTAGGTTTTCATTTCTCTTTCATAGCGAGCCTTGTCAGCCTTCCCCATATCTTCAAATTTCCCCTTTTCTTTAGCAGTCATGGTCTCCCACCTCTCTGAGCACTTCTTAGAGAACTCTGAAAAGTTGAAGAAGCATCCAGGTGCTTCTTCTTGTGCTACACCCAAAAGGTTTGCAAAAAGAATGCATATGAGGACATTTTGCCTCTCAGCTTCTTAGGATCTTTTTGCCCACATTTAGTTGATTTTCCTCTGCAAAGAACAGAGTTGCCTAGTGTCCTTCTGGCTCACGCTTTCCCATGAAGTGTTTTTTATATTTTCAGAATTTCACTGTACGCCATCTAACACAAAATTAATTCATACACAGCATGCACATATGAACAAAGTTTGATAAGGAATCCTGGTAATGAATACAAAACTGGGCATAGAGACTCAGGATTTGATTCGCTACACTCTGGAGACAGAGGCAGAGCTTGAGGATCCTCGACGTTCCTCAGGAGAGATTCTTTTTTAAGTCCCTCAAGACTTTGAGGGCAAAGAGACTCTACAAGCACAACCCAAAATGTCTGTGCTTGAGGTTATGTTTCATCTCTAACTCTACGCAGACTAGGAAATTCAACAAACCAATTTTACACAGCACACCCAGAACTATTCTTCCCACTCAGGCTCAAGCAGACTTCCAAATAGCTGCCAGAATGTTCAAGGCCTGCTCTACAACAATGCATGTTTGCTACCTGCATAGAACAGAACTGGACTTAGTAAGAAGCTGTAACCAAGTTCCTGTCCACCATCTCAGATTTTCAATGATTAAACATAACATCTCATATGGATATCCCTGCCAACTGACCTAATGCCACACAGCAAAAGGAAACTGAGAGGCTGGAACTAAAACAATTTGACAATGGTGATAGAATTTACCTACCCCAAATCACAAATGCAATACCATTGCTCATGACAAGAAGAATGATGAAACAAACTCAAGAGACAGAACAAAAAGTACAATTTGAACACCATTCAATGAGGTCAACGGACATAAAGAGGAAACAAGCACAGGAACTCAAAGAGGACAGGAACTAACTGAATGAAATACAAGAGAACCCCTGCAAGTGGCTAAGGAAATAATTTTGATAATGCAGGATGTTGACATTGCATCCAGACATATAAACATCTAAGGAATCCTCAATCTGAATGAAATGAGAAATGAACTCTAAGCCGGATGGTAACTCAATGGAGGGCCAATTCAAAAAGATAGAGCATGCAGAACACAAATATCAATGTTCCAATGGAAGCTGAAGGAGCTAGCTCAATCAAGTAAGTCCTAGATGACACAAATGAACAAAATTCTTGTTGCATGTTAGCAGAAATATTAAAAGATAAATGTTTGATTCAAGCATAATACAGTGGGGGAAGGTCTTTCATCTTAGCACTGTGGGTGCTCAGGCAGGTAAATTTATGTGAACTAGAAGCCATTCCTGTATCTATATCAGGATACATGAGAGTTAAGTCTGCAGAGTGAGATTCTGTCTCACAAACAAACAAACAAACAAAAAACCAAACAAAACAGGAAACCCAAACGAGAAATTAAAGTTATATTTACTATGTTGATATCAAAACTGGCTAAAATGTGAAAGAATGTTAGAAGACTGCCGATATAGTTCTGAATGAGTATGTCTCACTTTTGAAGTTGGAACCCCAGTTGGTCACAATGTTTTAAAAAATTTAGCTGTGGAACCTTACTGAATAAAGAATGAAACTGGTGGTAGGCTCTGAGAAAAACAGTAGACCAAAGCCACCTTAGTTCTCTTTTCCTCCTTAGTGACTGGAGGTGAGGATGTGATCTCTCAGCTGTCTATTTCAAAAACATGGTTATTTGCTGTCAGGCCTCCTTACCATGGTGGATAGTTATCCTCTGGAAGCATTACCCAAAGTGGTCTTTTTCTTCTATTACTTTCCTTGATCATGGTGCTTTAGGAAAGCAGCAGACGAAAATATAGAAAAACATATTATGATTGGATTTAAGGTTCCCTTTCAGAGGAAAACAAATCATGTCATATTCTGGAAGCTAATCAAGAACAGAATATACGTTAGGTCATAAGAATTATGAGGCCATTTTAAGAAATGATATCATCTAAAATCATCATAGTGTATATTGTGTCTTCTTGTTTTAGGAACGAGTAGGTGACATAATGGCCTCACAGTCAGCAAATACTGAGACATAATAAAGTATACATGTGAGGTCTGGATGCAGGAATATCTTTAAGAACACTTTATAGATATCTTTAAGAACAGTTTTTAATAACAATATTGATCACAGTATCACATCTCAGATTATAAATGATGGTGACTAAAAAAATCTACAACTGTCAGCTTTGATCAAATGTGGACCCTGTATCTATCCTGTATGCAGTTGGGTGTCAACAGCTAGACTCTAGTCTAAAATGCTCAGTTGAGATCCTAAGGCCTATATACAATGCTGTATCCTTTCTAGACCAATGAAATAGAGTAGGGAGTAAAAATTCAAGGATTACTTAAAAGAAATAATTTTCTTTGTATCTAAGCAGATAAAAACTGTAAAATCAGAGTATAAAACCACCATTAGAAGCAAGACATAGAATAAAATACCTTGTGATCCAATTCCATAAGCATATTTTCATGAAGAATTGAAATATGTATTGAACAATTAATTTGAGGATATTTAGTAAAATAAATAGAAAAATTAAGCCGGTTGTGGTGGCTCGCACCTTTAATCCCAACACTCAGGAGGCAGAGGCATGCGGATTTCTGAGTTGGAGGCCAGCCTGTTCTACAGAGTGAGTTACAGGACAGCCAGGGCTACACAGAAAACCCTGTCTCAGAAAAAAAACAAAACAAAACAAAACAAAACAAAACATTTCATAGCATTAATATCATGTGCCATTTTCTAATACATGACAAAATCAAAACAGATAATAATTTCATAAATTCCACACAGGTTTACCTTCAGAATAGTTAGAAGTATATTTGTAAATAAATGGGTTATGTGACAACACAATGATAATGTAGAGTGTTTTTTATAATGGAAAGGAACGTTTTAAGTTGTATAAGAATTATACTAATTTGTCATTAATTATGGATACATTATTGTTCATAAATCTATGACTGTCCAACTTAAAGTCTGAATCATTTGACTCCAGAAATATTCTTTGATTTATTATTTGAGCTCACTCATCTAACATGATTATAGACTGCAAGGATCAGAACCATTTATGATTCTTTGACTTGATCACTATTCTTATCTTTTTATTTGAGCTCATTCATCTAACATGATTATGGGTGGCACAGATTACTATCATTTCTGACTCTTCCTTCATTTTTTAACAAAAAATAGAACTCAGGGTTATATTCAGGTTCTATCATAAAATTGTAGCAGAAGGGCTGGTGAGATGGCTCAGTGGATAAGAGCACCCGACTGCTCTTCCAAAGGTCTAGAGTTCAAATCCCAGCAACCACATGGTGGCTCACAACCATCCATAACGAGATCTGACTCCCTCTTCTGGAGTGTCTGAAGACAGCTAAAGTGTACGAACATATAATGAATAAATAAATCTTAAAAAAAAACCTGTAGCACAAATGTAAACCTCTGGGCTGGAGAGATGACTCAGGGGTAAAGGGCACTTGCTGTTCATGAAAAGAAACACAGACTAATTCTTTCTACACACAAAACAAGTTATGATTTTTGTCTGACTCCTGTGTGATGCATTTTGTGATGACTTCTGGGCTCCACTGGTCTCATATAGGCATGCAGGACATAGAAAAATATACAGAAGAACACACCTATAGTTAAATAAAAGTTTAAAAAAATAAATAAAAGTCTGTCTGCCAGGTCTGTCATAGAAATAGAATGGAGTAGGTTCAACAGTATGTGTGATTTCTCAGGTTCAGATGGCTCCTGTAGGCATAAGGCTTGTCCTCCCTGCCTATGTTATTGGGGAATGTTCTCCCAGCCAAGGTTTATGTCTACATAACCAGAAACAGTAAGATTCCATGAAGCAACAATGTGTCTGTTATTCCTCAGGAAAATGGTAATGCTATGGCCTTGGGAAAGAACTATGAAAACATGAGTTGAAGAATATATAATTTAATATAAAAGCTATTCTTTAGAGCCTTTCTCTGTGGGACTGTGAAAGGCAGCCTGTGTTCTAATTGAGCAAAACTTACTTTGGAGACCCAGTAGAAAACTCTACAAGGGATAGAACAGTGAGCTACGTTCCCAGACACAGGTGTCTGACAACACGGAGCCCCACACCTCAATAATCCTGTGACTATCTGTCCCATTGACTATGTCCCAAGCTCCTGGCATTCTGGCTAAACTCCACCCTCATAGTTACCTGACAATAGCCAGGTATGCTCCTCCCCACAGTTATGTTGCAACAACTAGATAGGTAACCCAGCCCAGTATAAAAGGGGCTGTTTGGCCCCTCCTCTCTCTCTTAAGCTCTTAAATCTCTTATTCTCATCTCTAGCTCTCCTCCTCCCTATCCTCTCCTCCCTCTCTCCACATGGCCATGGCTGGCTTCTACCTCCCTACTCCTTCCTCTTCCTCTTTCTACAATAAACACCTTAAAACCAGGGACCATCTCTCCACTCATTAAATAGGGCTGACTCTAAAGAGCCACGTATCACCTCCAGCAGCAAAGCCTCTCAGTGTTTCCAGTCACCAGACCAGACTAAAGACTCTCACATCCTGGGAAACACTTCAGTGCCTTATACCCCTGTTCCCTTCTCCCTTCAGCCCCTGGGATGACCCAGTTACCCCCAGGGCCCTCACTTTGTTCTCAGCTCTTTCACAACATAGAGTGACATCTGGGATGTCCATGACAGAGGACCTGTTGTCTGTGGCCTCTGTGAGGCCCAGAGACCACAAACTGCTCCCTCTCTACCCCTAATGACTGGAGATCCATAGCTTCCCACGGCCAGACACCCACCTGGGCCTCATAGAGAGTGCTGTCCACTTGCCCAGAGCACTGGAGCTCTGGTGGGACATGGGATTCCCTTTAAATTCCCTGAACTCACTGCCCAACATTTCTCAACTATCCAAAATATAAACATGCAATATGATTTGTATAAGGGGCTCGAAGTACCTAAAATTACAGAGGTAGCTACACTAATGAGTCAGTAAAGGGAAAGGCATGGTTTAAAAACAAGGCTCATGGTATGAGGAATAAAGGAGTACCAGGAAGTGAGAGAGTGATGATCTCAGACAAAATTTGACCCACTTAAGATTCTGGTTTGAGTTTGAAAATGAAGGCAGTTTTCAAAGTCCAAGAAAAGCCTGGAACAGATCAAATTCTAATGAGGAAAATGTTAGGTCCAGGTATCATGGGACACATCTTTAACACCAGGATTCAGGAGACAGAGCAAGACACACCTAAGTGTACAAGATCTATCCAGAGAGATATTTCCAGGACAGCCAAACTTAGTCTGTGAAGGAACTGAAAAACAGAAAGGTAATTTCTCACTTAAAACTAGCCTCTATATCTAGATTTAGCAACCAGAAAGCACACCCAAGCAAACTACATAGGAGCTGCTATGTTTAAAAAACAGTGGACTTCATTTCTTTTTGTAAACGTTACAGGTTACTTCAGAGCAATAGTGATAAAAACTGCATGTACTGATACAGAGACAGACAGATTGATCAATGGAATACAATTGAAGGCCTAGTAATTAAACCACAAACTTACAGACAATTGATCTTTGACAAAGAAGCCAAAAATATATAATGGATAAAAGACAAAATCTTCAATACCTGATGTTGGTCTAACTGGCAGTCTGTATGTGGAAAACTGAAAATAGATACATTTGTATAAACGTGCACAAAGCACAAGTCCAGGTGGATCAAGGACCTTAACATAAAACAAGATAGAATCAATAAAATAGAAGATAAAGTAGAAAAAGAGTCTCAAACTTAATGTCACAGTGAAAAAATTTCCTAGAAAGAATTCTAATGCCTCAGGCTCTATGATCAGGAATGGAAAAATGGGACCTCATGAAACTAGATAGTTTTGTAAGGCAAAGGACATAGTAAATAGGACAAAGTGGCAACCTACAAATTGGGAAAAAAAATCTTCTGTATCCCCACACTTGATAGAAGGCTAATATCCAAAATATGTACAGGACTCAAGAACCTAAACACCAAGAAACCAAACAACCCAATCAAAAAATGGGGTAGATACCTGTCTTAGTCAGGGTTTCTATTCCTGCACAAACATCATGACCAAGAAGCAAGTTGGGGAGGAAAGGGTTTATTTGGCTTACACTTCCATACTGCTGTTCATCACCAAGGAAGTCAGGACTGGAACTCAAGCAGGTCAGGGAGCAGGAGCTGATGCAGAGGCCATGGAGGGATGTTCTGTACTGGCTTGCCTCCCCTGGCTTGCTCAGCCCGCTTTCTTATAGAACCAAGACTACCAGCCCTGAGATGGTCCCAACCACAAGGGCCTTTCCCCCTTGATCACTAATTGAGAAAATGCCTTACAGTTGGATCTCATGGAGGCATTTCCTCAACTGAAGCTCCTTTCTCTGTGATAACTCCAGCTGTGTCAAGTTGACACAAAACTAGCCAGTACAATTGACCCCTTGTCAACTTGACACACAAAAACATCACTAGTAAGCCTCAACCCTTACAATCTTATTCATCCCCATTCTAAATAACTTTAAAAGTCCCACAGTCTTTACATATTCTTAAATTTTCAATCTCTTTAAAATATCCATCTCTTTTAAAATCCAAAGTCTTTTTACAATTAAAAGTCTCTTAACTGTGGGCTCCACTAAAACAGTTTCTTCCTTCAAGAGGGAAAATATCAGGACACAGTCACAATCAAAAGCAAAAGTCAATCTCCAACTGACCAATGTCTGGGATCCAACTCACGATCTTCTGGGCTCCTCCAAGGGCTTGGGTCACTTCTCCAGCCAGGCCCTTTGTAGCACACACGTCATCCTCTAGGCTCCAGATGCCTGTACTCCACTGCTGCTGCTGCTCTTGGTGGTCATCTCATGGTACTGGCATCTCCAAAACACTGCATGACCCCTTCAATCCTGGGCCTTCAATTGCAACTGAGGCTGCACCTTCACCAATGGCCTTCCATGGCCTCTCACAGTGCCGAGCCTCAGCTGCTTTGCGTGACCCCTTCATGCCTTCAAAACCAGTACCACCTGGGTGACCCTTACATATTACCAAGTCCTGCTGCAGCAGGAGTACAACCTTGGCCATCTCTGGAACACAGCCTCTTTGTGCTTTCAGAAAACACTTCCCAGAAGATGTCACCTCAATGATGCTGGTCTCTTCTTAATCACCACTAATTTCTTAGCTCCAGCTAACCAGCATCAATAGTCCCAGTAATGCAAAGTTTTTGCTTCAGTAGTTCTGGTATCTTGTTAATCACAACTGATTCTTCAGCCCCAGCTAACCAGAACTACAGAATCTTCACATTCAAAACAGCAATGGCCCTGAAAAGAGTCTTTAATTTTCCCTCTGAAATTTCACAAACCAGACCTCCATCTTCTGCAGTGTTCTCAACAGTATCTTCCAAGCTCCTACACAACATCCGACAGAGCTCTTAACAATGGATGGATCTTCAAGCCCAAAGTTCCAAAGTCCTTCCACAGTCCTCCCCAAAACATGGTCAGGTTGTCACAGGAATACCCCACTCTGCTGGTACCAATTTGTCTTAGTCAGGGTTTCTATTCCTGCACAAACATCATGACCAAGAAGCAAGTTGGGGAGGAAAGGGTTTATTTGGCTTACACTTCCATACTGCTGTTCATCACCAAAGGAAGTCAGGACTGGAACTCAAGCAGGTCAGGGAGCAGGAGCTGATGCAGAGGCCATGGAGGGATGTTCTGTACTGGCTTGCCTCCCCTGGCTTGCTCAGCCTGCTTTCTTATAGAACCAAGACTACCAGCCCTGAGATGGTCCCAACCACAAGGGCCTTTCCCCCTTGATCACTAATTGAGAAAATGCCTTACAGTTGGATCTCATGGAGAAATTTCCTCAACTGAAGCTCCTTTCTCTGTGATAACTCCAGTTGTGTCAAGTTGACACAAAACTAGCCAGTACAATACCTAAACAGAGAATTCACAATGAAGCAACTGTGGAAGGCTGAGAAACTTCAAAAGAAATGTTCAAAGTCTTTAGTGATCCGAAAAATATAAATCAAAGCAACACTGAGATTCCACCTTCCACCAATCAGAATGGCTAAGATCAAAAACTCAGGTGACAGCACTTGCTGGCCAGGATGTGGAGAAAGAGGACCACTCCTCCATTGCTTGTGGAATTGCAAACTGGTCAACCATTCTGGAAATCAATCTGGAGATTCCTAAGAAAATTGGAAATAGATATACCTTAAAACCCAGCTACACCACTCTTGGGCATATACACAAAAGATGCCCCACCATGACACAGGGGCTTGTGTTCCACTATGTTCAGAGTGGCCTTATTTGTGATAGCCAGGAGCTGGAAACAACCCATATGCCCCACAATGGAAGACTCGATACTGAAATATGGTTCGTTTACACAATGGAATATTATTCATCTATTAAGAACAATGACATCAAGAGGTTTGGAGGAAAATGGATTGAACTAGGAAATTCCATCCTGAGTGAGGTAACTCAAACTCAGAAAGGACATGCATAGTATGTACACACTAATAAAAGGATATCAGCCAAAAAAAGTATATAATAAAATGTAAATGACGAAAGAGGGTTAATAAGTTCAAGGTTCCAAGTGAGGATGTCTCAATCCCACTTGGGAGAGAGAAGAAAGCAGTCATGGGTGAAGAAGGAGGGAGGGACCTGAGTGGGAGTAGGGACAGAGAAGGGAAGGGGAAACATGATCAGACATTATGAGGGATAGGGGGAGGACTGAAGCCCTGAGGACCAGTAGAAAAAATGGAAATAGACAGCCTCAGCAAGTAGGCTATGGAGGTCCATCTCACATGTTCCAAAGACCTAGGAGGTGAGAGACTCCCAGGACTCAAAGGGAGAGACCTTGGATAAAGTGCTGTCCAGCTTCAAGTGGAGTGATGGAGTTGCAATTGTTCCTGTTTGAAGGATCTCCAAGGACAAAACTGAAGAAGCACATGAGAGAAAGGAGGTCCATGGACAAACCCAAATTAGGATCCATATCCAGGGGAGACAAAGAGCAGTGACACTGTTACTCATACTGTGTTGTGCTTGTAGACAGGAGGCTAGCATGGCTGCCCTCTAAGAGGTCCAACAAACAGCTGAGTCAGATGCAGATTCTAGCACTTAGCCAATGGATGGAAGCCAATGACCCCTATGGTTGATTTGGGGGAAAGCCAGAAGGAGCTGAGGAGGAGGGTGGCCCCATCCATATACCAGCAGTTTCAACTGAACGGGACCCCCGCCCCCAAGATCTCTCAGAAAAAGGGCCAACAACCAGGCAGCATACAGCAGCTGACATGAAGACCATGACAAATAAACAGTGGATGACTACCTGGTCTGACCTCAGTGAAAGAAGATGCACCTAGTATTGGGGAGGCCTGGTGGGATGGTGGGGCATGCAGACATCCTCTTGGAGGGAGGGGAGAAGGGATGGGATGGGGTGTGGAAAAAATTTTATAAATTTAATTAAAAATAATCAAGTTAAGTGTCTTTAGTGTAAAAATGACATTTGACTTGTATATAACTTCATATGCAATTTTATGAATAGTGTTACTATGATTATATTTCATGTTGAGAGCATATTTCATAAAATATATTGACATACAAAATCAAGGAGAAGACATGGTAGAAACTCACTGATGGCTGCCAGGGAGAATATATATGCACAGAGATAAAATGAATCATTTGAGGGTATGCCCTTGGAAGGATTCCCTCCTTATATCAAATCTGTTAAATAATATCACCATTGGAACATCATCCTCAACAAGCATGTATCTGAATTGTGGCATTGTTCCAGGCAGTTCTCAGGTTCCCAATCAGTAATAAATATGAATGTAATGACACTCTTCGGAGCCTAGGTGTTACAGATTTCATCTCTAGCCACCACTCTTAAAGGTTAACATGAAAGAAAGAATGTGTGATAATGGTCTCCTGGCATACATACCAATACACATACATACACATATATGCACACATACATACATATGTTTATGCATAAATAAAAACATAAGAATTCATTCTGAACATGGTGATACTATTGCTGAAGAAAGTTGTCATGACCATGATTGTGAGGAGCCGCCCTTGCAGTCACCACTACAAGACAGTGCTGACATTCAGTGTTCTAACTGGTAAACAAGTAGTCTGCGCATGTGCTGGGGTATTTTTCCATTCCTTGTGCCCTGCCTGTCCCATGGCATCATCTGGGCTGATGGTGAGCAGCCAATCAGGGCAAGGCACGTCTCCAACCGCTCTTCGTGGTCTATAAAAGAACCGAGTTTCCGGTGCTCTGGGTCTCCTCCTCCCCAGAAGCTGATCATCTATCTCTCGAGATGCATTAAAGCTTTGCTGCAGAAGGATCCGAGTTTGTCCTGTGTGTGTGTTCTTGCCGGCGAGATTCAGAGACACAGGGACACATGATATCAGCAAATATTCAGTGCTTCTTATGTATTTCTTTGACCTTATATTTCTCTCATGTCAGATATTTCTCTTGGCATTTAACAGGTATATGAATGATCTCTTTCAACACCCTGGCCTCAGAAGTATGGATTGACAATGAGAAAAAGCAGATTATCAAGTACCATGGAATGTCAGAAAATGAATGAGAATTGACGAGGGAAATATTGATTTCCTAGGAACAGTAAACACTAGGCCAGGGAATAATCAAGTGCAGAAACCCAGGCTCTCAGTGTTCCTTCTAACACTTTCTCAGGAATAATCAAATGCTGCACCAAATTCACAAATTTCTTCTGAAAAATCCCACAAAAAAAAATGCCCAAAAAGCAGTGCAGAACACAGAAAGTAAGGGAATATGGTACAGCCATCACACAAAGCTGACCTTACCTGGGTCCAAAAGCAAATGACCACAAAAACATGCACACAGAAAATAATAAAAGTATGGGTGCTACAGGGCAACTTTTAAAAAGTTTCTCTCTAATAGATGCAGAAAGTAAACTCAACTTGATTTCATGACAGAGATTCAAAACTGTTTTAGCAAGTACAAACCAAACAACTCAAGGCATAAACTATGTATCATCAGTGGGAGAAAGCTCACTGATAGATATATATCAATATATCTATGAAAGGCCTAGGGCAAAATATCACAGTGGATCACTATGAAAGCTCTGAAGAATGTGGAACAGAAGGAACATTACTGAGTCTAATGAGGATAATAGCCAACATCGTAAACCTATCACTACACACACTGAAGACAGCTGTCATCATTCTACTCTACTCAGAAGACAGACAAGGATGTGCAAAGCCTCCACACTAACTTATCTCAGTGCAGCAATGCTTGCAAAGAGCAAGTAAGACTTAGAATATTTTAATGTTCAAATAAGGATACAAGGAAGGCACATATTCTCACATTACAAGAAACATAATACTTCAACGCAAGAGCTGGCAATATCCCCAGAGAATAATTCAATCTGATAATATATTTAATAAGCTACAGAAAAATACAAGAAAAATATGACTTGGTTTTATACATTCCTAAAGAATAATCTGAGAAGTCAGAAGACCATTCAGTGTCTAAAGGATCTTGGATATACTGGTTTTGCATACAAACTGCTAAAAGGGGCTCTGTAGGCTGATGGGTGTAAGGTGTCATTAATGGTTCTCCCTAGATGCTGACCCTTGTGCTGTAATACCATCCTGTCTGACAATGTATGTTGACCAGTGTAGTAGTGACAAGTGGGTAAAGAAACTTTACTGCTTTGAATTGAGGTCAGCCTACAAAGGAAATACAGACATAGCACTGGAAGCTGGTCAAAAGTCACTCTAAATATCACAGGCCCAAAAGTGAATTTTAACTGACACACTGTTATATGTAGAAATACAGAAATACATTTAAATTGTTGGTGCTTTCAGCCTAAGTCAAACAAACATGAATTGTAGAGGGAAACTGCCAATTCAGAGAGAGCTGAATAAAAAGCCAGCAGTGGGGAAAAGGCAACACTGTAAAAGAAGGAGGAAGTGGAGTTATGGAAATCCATGCTGTCATATACCATGGAACATGGAATTATGAATATACGACAGCATGGATACCCATTCAAAACCTTCCTAAGAACATACATGAAACACAAGGATAGGATGAAAACATGAATAACAAGGGATGGGACAGGGAAAGAAGAGATGTTAACTTGGCAAGCACTCTGGGACACGTCATGTGCGAAGGCCATTCACCTGAAAACACAAGCACTAGGGGATTTAGAGATCACAGATTAAAGTGAACTCTAGGAGCTTTGTAATATCTGCAACACCAAAGAAACCAGATAATGAAGATCCTCTAACAGAATGTTTCTCTGTGAATATTCTAACAATTGTAATATGCATGAAAGAAATGAATATAATCCCTAATTCATGAGATAGAAAATTTACTGACAACAGGAATTTCTGTAAAACAGAAATCGAAGATGCAGGGAAAAATACAATGCTGTCATAAATTTACAATACTCAAAACTTGAAACCCTGGGCATTTGTAGACAGCATCAAGAGTGTAATAAAAAATTGGCATAGGAATACATGAATTTTCAGGGAGTACTGAAGACATTTTTCAAAGTATGTCACTTTATGATTCTTACCTTGACATACAGGGTGAGTATCGTCATTTCTACCAGCAACAGATCATAAATTCTTGCTCCAGTGACAGATGTTGTACTTTAAATTCAAAAGTAAGTAATACATAAAATAAATGTGTGTCCTGGGATTGTTTTGTCTAATTGTATAATAGGAAAAGCACATCTTCCATTTCATGGAGACTGAACAAGAGCTCATTCTAGAATGGGAAGAATAACCCTTGGGTTTACCTACTTCCACCATGAAGTCAATATGAACACTAGGGCTTCGACTTTAAATCTTGCAACTGACATTTCCTCAAATACATACCTGATTCTGAATAGACACAATTCCAAACGCTTGAGCCTTCCAGTCAAAGTTTACTATCACTTGTTTCATCACATCTGTTTTACAGTAGATAAACTCAAATAGCAGCATGCAGTGTGCAAACATTGGGACTCTTGAGTACTAGAAGGCCATAGCATTCTAGCCTAGCATTCCCTAGGAAAGTCTCTCAGATATTGGATTCCTGTACTCTCTGGTGTATCTGCCTATTGTCACATCTAAGTGCTGTAACAATGTTTATCTCTTTCCAGATGTCTTGTCCTAGCCCTTACCATCAAAAGAGGTGATATTATATTAGCATACAGTAGTACTAAATATTTATCCATAGCTTAAAATCAGGAGAGCATGGAATCATATTTTTCAAGTCCTGAGAGAAAATAACTGGCAACTGTAATGTTAAATTCAGAAAAGTGGCTACAAGTATTGACAGTGTAAAACATATATTTGAACTTAGTATATATAAGTTTAGACACCTTTTTACTCAAAAACCTACATAGAAAATAATCTAATAAAAATATGCACAAAAGAATAAGACATAAAATTTTCATGAGAACTTCGGGAATAACACATCTTTTTTGTGAAGAATGAATGAATATAAGAAAAGTAGGAAATATTCCTCATGTCCTACATAGTAAAGCTCTCTCTCATACAAAGAATGGAGACAATAGGAACCATATTTTTGCCACTTACAATGCCCGCAAACCTAGATTGCAAATGCTAAGGAATACAGTCTCGCAAAGAACAGATTTTCTTTTTTTTTTTTTTCATTTTTTATTAGGTATTTTCCTCATTTACAACAGATTTTCATTGACCAATCATCAAAGAAGTTCACAATGAAAATGTTGGTAGAAGGCAGAATAGCACAGCTATCTACATAATGAAGACTATTATTTGTGAATCTTGGTTTACAGTTCAGGAAGAAATTCTGCCAAACTAAATTATTGTGTAGGGATATTCAAGCCTGTTCTGACTCAGGGTGTGGTTCAGCACAAGGCACACAGCTTTCCTCACTGTGGTTGAATACAAGCAAGCCTTTAGGATTTGCTTTAATCCCAAACAACGAAAGTACATTTACTAAGTAGAAGGAGGTGCACATGTTTGAAAGTGTTGTCTAATTGAATAGCAGAAAATGTGAAATATCAGAGAAAGATCTTAGAGAACAGGATATGCCCAACACTCCTGAGGTGAGAGAGGAAGGGGGAAGCTACTTAAGGAAGAGAAAGACAGTACAGGAAGAAGAGAATGGTAAAGGAATACAGTAGAGTGCATGGGCAGCAGTACAGTACAGTTGAGAGAGTAGAGCCACAGAGAGGGAGAAGGACACAGTTTTACTGGGAGAGTTTTACAGAGTCAGATTGAAGAGGGAACATGCTAGGCACGGGCAAAGACAGAATGAGCAGGAGAAAGAGAAGGAGCCAGAAGATTTAAAAAAAGATTGCTACAGTTAATTTAAGGCCAAGCAGAGCAATTCAGTGTCTGAGAACCAGGCTGAATGAGTCAGCTGGGAGAGTAGTTTGAGCCTGAACAGCTGAGTTGAACCATCCAGGTAAGAGTTGAAATGAGGCTGGGCAGTGGTGGTGCATGCCTTTAATCCCAGCACTTTTCTCAGTTCCAGGCCAACCTGGTCTGCAGAGTGAGTTCCAGGGCAGCCAGAACTCTACACAGAGAAACCATGTCAGGAAAACCAAAAAAATAAAATATTTTTAAAAAAGGAGTTGAAATAAACAAACAAGAAAGGGGGAGTTTAATCAGCAGGAAATCTCAGAGGCTGAAAACACTCTAGGACTAAATAAGATTATTTAGAGGCTAGAGGCTTACAGGACTAGGCCATGATAATTAGACAGAGGCAGTCAGCCTCCCAGACAATAATTATAATAGTAGAATAAAGGTTAGTTTTACAGTCCTGTGGAAAATCTAATACCACTCACTATAAAAGCTTTCTAGAATGTAAAAAGAGAAGAAACACACCTCAGAAAACAAATGGAAAGAGACTTGAAACTAAACCAAACGGTCCAGACAAGGCAGGAAAGAGATTATTCCATCCTTTTTTTTTTCAATTTTTATTTGATAATTTCTTCATTTACATTTCAAATGTTAACCACTTTCCTACTTTCCTCTCCAAAAATCCCCTATCCTATTGCCCCACCCCTGCTAACCAACCCACCCTCTCTGGCTTCCTGGCCCTGGTGTTTTATTCTGGCATAGAACTTTCACAGGACGAAGGGCCTCTCCTCTCATTGATGACAGACTAGGCCATCATCACCTACATATGTAGCTAGAGCCATGAGTCCCACCATGTGTTTTCGTTGGTTGTTGGTTTAGTCTCAAGGAGCTCTAGGTATACTGGTTAGTTCATATTTTTGTTCCTACTATGGGGCTGTAATCCCCTTCAGCTCTTTGGGTAATTTCTCTAGCTCTTTCACTGGGGACCCTGTGCACTGTCCAATGGATGACTGTGAGCACCCACTTCTGTATTTGTCAGGCACTTATAGAGCCTCTCAGGAGACAGTTATATCAGCCTCCTGTCAGCAAGCTCTTGTTGGTATCCACAATAAAATAAGGCCAAATTCAACAAACTGCATCAGTGTGAACACAATTCAAGGACTTAACCTCGTGTAGATTGGACCGAAGATGTGATTCAGAGAGCAAGTGCATCTTCTGGAGAAGAACAACTCAGATCAGACCATCCACTCTGTCAACAAATATTGTGGATGGACTCTCTGATGGTAGCATTCAGAGTCCAGAAACTGCTATGCAAACTGGGGCAGGAGGCAGAGCTATCAATGGCCATACCCAGATTTGTATCCTGTGTGCTACAATTTCAATCTGCCAGGCAAGGCATGGCCACCAGTATCATAGTGGCAAGGCTATCTGTGGGTAACAAAAGGCTTTCCTGTTCAAGCTGAGGCCAGCTCCTCAGGAAAAGCATACATAGACTAAACAGAGATTCTGGCTAAAATCCAATAAAGAAGGTCACAGGCCCTGGGAGCGAATCCAAGACTGACATTTGCTTCCTGTGTAAATGGCCCTTTTCAAACACATTAACTGATGCTGTTTTCAGTCTGGGTAAAAGAAACTTTGATTTCAATGGGCAACAGCAATTTCCCAGCATCAAAATTAATTAAATATTGACATGAAGTGTCAGCTGACAGCACTACCTACCATGGGAAATCCATATCATCACATCTAATATTCTTAGTGAAATCTTTCAGAATCATTAATGAAACAGAAGCTGGCAAAACCAAATTCATGTCCTCTTTGTACTGGCAGGTGAGCCCCACCCCACCCCTTTTCAAAGCTGCTAACACACCTGGATCCTTCAATAGTGTCTCCTTGGCCTTTACCATCTAGGGCTCTTAGATTTGATTTATATTTATGAAGATTTGGCTGAGAAAATGAAGACCTGAAAATGGGAAAATCATTCAAAAAAACCTGGACCTTTTCATGTGACAAAAATGAAAGATGCCAACACCAGGTGAAAGGATAAACATGAAGGAAAGAGAAGATGTCATGAGAATGTCTCTTTTTCCCTGAGGATTTCAGTTTACTCTTGAGTCAGTCACACAGTTAACACACAGAGAGTCCTTTTCCCAGAATCACTGAGAAACAAGGAAGAATGTAAGAAAACTATTGTGACACGCAGGATCCAAACTGTTGAACTTCTCCAACAAGAGATTGCTGAAAAAAACCCTGAATGCAGGGTCTAAGCATTACCACACCTGCAAGAACTCCACAGTGCAGCACTCAACAAACCATGAATGTGTATGGGCAAAGTGCTTTTCATGAAACAAGGAGTCATTTTTCTTAAGAAAGTGAGCAATCATAATTATTTCAAAGGTGCTGTTTAATTTTGTCCTAATCCATAGTAAGTTTTCTATTTATAAAAATATCTTAGCCTAGAGTCATCCTTTCACAGCATGCTGGGCAGAACCTTGGAGGATTAGAAGAATTCAGGAGGAAAGGCTAACTGGGGTAACTATTAACATATCAATGAAGACAGGGATTGGGATGGTGCTTTCTTGGCTCCTGGTTAACTCTTGGCTTGACCTCTATTCTCCTTCTCATCTTCAATTCCCTTCCCCCCATCTAATGAACTGGTTCAGTCTGGACCCAAAGAGATAACTCTGAATGCTTTCTCCCTCATGCTGAAATACCAAAAATTAACCCCACCACAAGCCCAAGAACCAGGTATCTTCTTGCAGCTCTGCAGGTTGCATGTCTTAGGAAAATAATAAGGTCTCACAGAAAATGACAAGGGCATATAAAACCAGCTGTAGGAAGTGACCAAAGTCTATCTCTTGGTCAAGATGTAATATTTTAAAAAGCTTTCCAACATTGTAGAATTTTTTTTCTCTGACGACATTAAGGGTTAACAGAACCTACTATATATCTTCTCCTTAGTTGTTCATTGCTGCAAACCTGTTTTCATGCTTCAATGAAAGCTAAGGTGTAACATTAATAACTAAGACTATGAAGCCACATCTCTGGATGCTGTATTTACATCAATGACTACATATAACTCAGTGTAAAACTAACGGAGACTATAACTTTGTTAGGTTAATGTGAATATATACAGCCATATGATGGTGCTTTATAACGTAAATTTTCTAATTCAATCAAATCTTCACCAATTCCCCATATGACAAATATCTACAAGGCTCTCTCAGGATGCCTACTCAGTTCCCTGGAGAAAGGGAAATGAAATGGCAAATGAAGGAACAGGGGAGTTAAGAAAGCAGGAACGAATTTGAATTACAGTTGCTTTATAAAGGCTTTTGCAAAGACAAACCTCCCGGTATACAAACTCCAGATGCAGCCAAGGATCTACAAGGATACTTTAGAAAAATATTCTGGCAACCATAAAATTGATTAAAACATCATCATGAACCAAAATCACAGGATCTCAAACTTCCTGACAATGGTAAGATATCCACAACAGATTGTGAGAGTAGCGACAGAAAATGCACCCCTGCTCCACGTGCCTGCCCTGCTCCTGCCCATTTCCTAGTACAACAGCTCCTCTGACCTGGAAGGCAACAGGACCAGCTGCTGAATGTCCTAGGAGGCCAGCAAGGAAATTTTCAGGTTCTGCAAATACTAGGCACTAGTCTTCCTCCAGGACATCCTGACCACAAGGCAGCCAAGGTACAAGGAGAATGCTGAAAAGGCAGAACTTCCTGTCATTTCTGCCTGGTTCCTCAGAGCCCCTCCTTCTGGACCCGCCCAATATTCAGCAGCTTCCTGCAATTCTTCTAAGCCCACCTACTTCAGGACCTTTTAATTAATTAGCTTCCCAGCTCTTCACAGCAATTTTTATTGTTTTGGATTTTTAATTGCTTGCTTACTTAATTCATTGATTGATTGGTTGATTCTTCGTTTTAATTTTGTCTTTTTCTTAAACTTATTTAATCATGCATGAAGCCCACCCTCCCCAACTCTGTTGGGGAACCACTCCTCCAACTCTGTTGCAGTTTCACACAACTTCTCTGAAATTTCTCTGCACAGCTTCCCCACAATGTTGCTGCCAGACTAGACCAGAGCTGGATGTACTAGGACACTGCACCTGGGTTCTGAGAGTTTTACAGAGTCAGACTTAAGAGAGAACATGCTAGGAACAGGTAAAGATAGAATGAGCAGGAGAAAGAGAAGGAGCCAGAAGATGAGAAAAGATTTCTACAGTTAATTTAAGGCCAAGTGGAACAATTCAGTGTCTGAGAGAAGAACTCAGCTCGGAGAGGAGTTTGAGCTGGAAAAACCGAATTGAATCAGCCAGATAAGCATTGAGAAGGAATAAGAAGGGGGGGGGGGGGCTTACTCAGCAGCAAATTTCAGAGGTTGAAAACACACCAGGCCTAGATAATACTGTATGGAGAGTAGAAGCTTACATCACTAGGCCTAAGTTAAAAGATGTAGGCAGGAATCCTCCCAAATTACAGTGACAATAGGAGAATGAAACTTACTTATAGAGCCCTGGGGTAAAAAGTAGACACTGCTCAGTATAAAAGCTCTCAAGGATAGAAGAGAAGAAACATACCTCAGAAATAAGGCAAACAGATTCAAAACTAAAGCAACCAGTACAGAGAAGGTCAAAAATAATTATTCTACTCTAATGGGGATTAACGCAACACAGAACATCAATTAAGAACACAGGTCAAGGACAGGAAAACATTTAGAGTGGATAGAATAGGTGATTCAGAAAGCAAATAGACCTTCTGGAGAAAGCCACCTCATATCAGACCATTCACTCTCAACAGACATCTTAGACACCCCGGTGGGAACTTCCATAGTGAAAAAAATTGCTAGGCAAATTGGGGCAGGAAGCAGAGTTATCAATGTCTATACTCAGGTTTGCAACCTGCTTGCTCCAATCTGAATCTGCCAAAATGGAAATTTTTATGATACTGGCAAGAATATCTGTGGGTAACAGGTTTTCTCTTTCAAGCTCCACAGGAAACAAAAATCCATAGATTACAGTGAAAATCTGCCTAAAAAATACGATAAGTAAGGTCACAGGCCCTAGGAGGGAATCTACTGCTGACATTTGCTTTATGTATAAATTGCCCTTATAACAACCATAGCCTGATGTTGCTTTCAATCTGGATAAAAGAAACTTTGATTTCAATGAGCAACAGCAATTTCCCAGGATCAAAATTAATTAAATATTGACATCAAGTGACAGCTGACAGCACTTCCTTCCATGGTAAATCCATATCATCACTTCTAATATTATTCTTTTCCAGAATCATTAAGGAAATAGAATCTGGGAAAATCAAATTCATGTCCTCTTTCTACTCACAGGTGAGCCCAACTCCACCCATTGTTCAATACCTCTAACATACCTGGATCCTTTGTGAGAGTCTCCTTGACCTTTAACCTTCTAGTGCTCTTAGTGTTGATTTACAGTTATGGAGAGTTGACTGAGCATATGGAGACCTGAAAATGGGTAAATATTGTTTAGAATGAACATGAAACTGTTCATGGAACAAAAATGAAAGATGTCAATACCCGAGAAAAGGATAAACATGAAGAGAAGTTATCAAGAGAATGCCTATTTTTCTGAGTATTTCAGTTTACCCTAAAGATGTGAGAGTCAGTCACACAGTTAACACACATAGAGTCTTTTTCCAAGCAATACAGAAGAGGAGGACAGAAGACTGGAAGAAAATTATTCTGATCCAGAATCCAGACAGTAATTCAGTAAGTAAGTGTTCAAAATTATTCAAAAGATGCTGTCTAATTTTGTCTTAATCCATAGTAAAAGCCGGTAGTGCACTCCTTTAATCCCAGCACTTGGGAGGCAGAGGTAGGCGGATTTCTGAGTTCGAGGCCAGCCTGGTGAGTTCCAGGACAATCAGGGCTACACAGAGAAACCCTGTCTCAAAAAAAAACAAAAACCAAATACAAACAAACAAAAAAAAATCCATAGAAAAATTTCCACTTATTAAAATATCTACTCCTGAAATCATCACCGCACAGCATGGTGGGCTGAACCTTGGAAAAATTCAAAGAAATTCAGGAAGAATGGCTACCAGGGGTACCTGTTAACATATCAATGAAGTCATAGTTGGATAGGTACTTTCTTGGCTGCTGGTGATCTCTTGACCTGCCCCTCTATCCTCCATCACATCCTCAATTCCCCTCCCACCACATGATGGCCCGGTTCAGTCTGGACCCAACCAGATATCTCTTCATTCCTTCTCCCTCAGAGTAAAATGCCAAAAATTAACCTCACCACCAGCACAAGAACCAGGTATCTTCTTGAAGTGCTGCAGGTTGCATGTCTTAGGAAAATAATAAAGCCTCATAGGAAACTACAATGGCCTATAAAATGCCTGTAGCATGTGACCAAAGTCTATCTCTTGGTCAGGATGTATTATTTGATAAAGCTGGTCCACATGAAGAAATTGGTTTTTCTCTGGGGACACTCAGGGTTAACAGAACCTACTATATATCTTCAAGTCTGATAATCTGTCTCACACACATTCTCTATGAATGATTATTATTCACCTGACTGCATTTTCTTTTCAGGGTCCCCTTCCCCTTCCCCTTTCCCTTCCGGTATTCAAACTCCAGAGAGGGCCAAGGATCTACTGGGTTGTTTTAGAAAAATATTCTGGCAACCATAAAATCAATTAAAACATAAACTCAATTCACAGGAACTCAAACTTCCTGATAATGGTAAGATATCCATAACAGAATTGTAAGAGTAGCAACAGAAAACGCACCCCTGCTCCACATGCCTGCCCTGCTCCTACCCGTTTCCCAGCCCAACAACTCCTCTGACCTGGAAGGCAACAGGACCAGCTGCTGAATGTCCTAGGAGGCCAGCACAGCAACTGCAGCTTAAGGAAGTTTTCAGGTTCCGCAAATACTAGGCACTAGTCTCCTTCCATGGCTTCCTGACCACGAGGCAGCCGAGATACATCGAGAATGATGGGATGGCGGAACTTCCAGTCACTTCCTCTTGGTTCCTCAGAGCCACTCCTTCTGGACCCGCCCAATACTCACCAGCTTCCTGCCATTCATCTAAGCCCACCTACTTCAGGACTTTTTACTTAATTAGCTTCCCAGTTCTTTAGAGCAATTTTTGTTGGTTTGGATTTTTGCTTCCTTGCTTGCTTGCATATTTAATTTATTGATTGATTTTTTGATTGACTGATTGATTCTTTGTTTTGTTTTGTTTTGTTTTGTTTTGATTTATTTATTTATTATATGTAAGTACACTGTAGCTGTCTTCAGACACTCCAGAAGAGGGCGTCAGATCTTGTTACAGATGGTTGTGAGCCACCATGTGGTTGCTGGGATTTGAACTCCAGACCCTCGGAAGAGCAGTCGGGTGCTCTTACCCACTGAGCCATCTCACCAGCCCTGATTCTTTGTTTTTATTTTATCTTTTTCTTAAACTTATCTAATGAAGCAGGAGGCTCACCCTCCCCATCAGGAACCACTCCTCCAACTCTGTTGTGGAAACACAACTTCTCAGGACCTACTTTCCTCAGCTTCCTACAAGGTTGCTGCCAGACTAGACCAGAACTGAATGTAGTAGGGACTGCACCTGGGTTCTGAATCCTTCAGGGACAATGGATCCTGCCTAACTTCTCACATTGGGAGTATAGACTCCTGGGCTAAAAATGCACACAATTAAGCAATCCCTCTGAATTCTGGTGCTCAATACCCAAAACAAAGTAAAACTAAGATAAAATGTCTTTGGCTCAAACTATCAACTATGTATGTATCTTATAAAGAGAGCAATTTACATGATATCCTAGGTAAAGAATAGAAAATCCAGAGTCATGATAAAAGAGATCAAAGTATGTAAGCCACATATGTCAATTGGTAGAGGACAGGAACAAAATTATTCGTGGGCAAGAGAATAATAGCAAAAGCCTGAAGGAAAGGAGGACAACATAGGATATAAAAATTTTGTTCAATATGTGCTTAGAAATAAACAAGGAAAAGAGCCTGAAAAGAAAATGCAGTAAGGTGAATAATAATAACTCATAGAGAACGTGTGAGACACAGATTATTAGACTTGGACAAAAGGTAGAGGAGCTGGATACCTTAGTCAAAGAAAATGATGAATTAAAGTGATGTTAGGTTTAGGCACAATATTATTTACTGCTTGGAGGGTGAGGCAATTAAGAAAAATTCCTTTGAAAAAGTGTCTAGATTTTTGGCAAAAGAAAGAAAGAATAAAGAAAGGAAAGAAGGAAGGAAGGAAGGAAGGAAGGAAGGAAGGAAGGAAGGAAGGAAGGAAGGAAGGAAGGAAGTGTAGGACCCCAAATTTAGGGACCCCGCTCTAATCCAGGAACAGGGAACACCCAAGAACACAAGAATTCTCTCTTGTTGCAAGACGCATGAGGTTTATTTGGCAGAGCTCTGGGTCGACATGTACCTCACACAGGAGGCAGGGGAGTCGACCCCCAGACTCGGAGCCTAGGGGCTTTTAAAGACGCAAAAGGTTGGGAATACAAGGAATTTTGGCAAAAGGCACGGGATTGATTCATTAACAGAAAGATTACATGTCAGCAGAAAAAGGGGGCATTAGAGCTGTTCCGGTGGGCTTGGGACTTATCTAACAACCAGTTGATTTATGTGACTTTACTTGGCGCCAAGAGGTAATGAAGAGACAGGAAGCTCCGGCCAGCTCCGGCCAGATGGTGTGGATGGCCTTGCCTGTCTCCGGATTGAGGGGTGAATCCAACCAGATGGTGTTAGCTTAGATAATATAGCCCCATTTGTCCTTGAATACCTTTTCATACAGTCAAGCTGTTCTTAGGAATGCTTTAACAACAGCCCCGCCTTGGCCTGCCTGGGGCTGTTCTGCTTTGTTCCCAGTCCCCGATCCCGGCTGTGGGCTCCTAAACAAGTTACACAGTTTCATCTTCCTTCATTCCCCTCTTCTTCTACTAAGTAATTCTAATCCTAGAATTTAAAGCCCTGTGTCTCCTGATTCTTCTTCTATTTGGATTATGGGTTGATATTGTCGTTGTAAAACCAGGAGTTTGACTGCATCTATCCTGCTCTGGATAAAAACCATTCCCCTATTAATTATGCAGGGACCAAAGATCAGAATTAGACATATGAAAATAACAGGTCCAGCTAGGGCAGAGAATAAAGATGTCGTCCACGGTGACTGAGAATACCATGACTCTAACCATCCCTGTTGTGCCTCTCGTTCTCGCTTTAGCCGTTCGAGTCTTTCCCTCAGCTTTTGCATAGAATCCCTGACTATCCCAGTGTGATCTGCATAAAAACAGCATTCTTCTTTCAGGGCTGCACACAATCCTCCCTCTTTTAGGAAGAGCAAATCAAGACCTCGCCTATTTTGTAACACTACCTCTGATAGTGAGGATAAAGATTTTTCCAAAGCATTAATTGATTTTTCTAACATCTCTAGATCTTCGTTAACAGCATCTCTTAAGGATTGGATTCCTTGTCTCCCTTCAATTAAGGCCGATACTCCCGTCCCCACTCCTACTGCCATCCCTATGCCCAAAAAGGTGGCTAAGGTTAAAGTAACAGGTTCTCTCTTAAATCTTGTATCTGCGTACATTTCCTCTAGGCTAGATGCAGAATGATAATACACTCGGGGTAACAGTTGGATCATAACACAGAAATCATGGGAAGATTCAAAAACCTTAGTTGATACACAGGGGGTAAGTCCTGAATTACAGGCCCACCAGCCAACTGGAGATGGCACAAGATAATAATTAGTTTCTGTTTTGGATCCAGGCTGAATTCGGCTGCACAAATGTTTGTGGGTAGGAGGGGGCGTACCTATACAGAGACCTGGGTTTCTTGCCGATACCTCGGTCAGAGTCAATTTCTGCCCTGTCCCCCATGAGCAGGAGGTATGGCTGCTAGTTTTATTGAAATCTCCATCAAAGGCAATTCCTTCATAATAAGGGGGGCCCAAGGACAAGCATAGCCAACAGTCCTCAGTGGCATCTGGATTTGTTCTATTGAGGGCATAGAAAGCTCCTCTCACTAAATTAAACATTCTCTGTCCCGTCGTAGGGTTCGTTGGGGCCCGAGTTAGGGGGTTTTGTAAGGCGGCGGTGGGAATGAGAGTGGCAGTATAAGAGGGGCCCGTGGGCAGGGCTGGCATTTGAGTCGGGAGTTTGGATTTGGCTGGAAGGCCCTGTTCCATAAGGACCTTGTTGGGCCCTATGGGTGCCACTGCCGAGTCTCCCACTGTCAGTCTGATCTTAAAAATAAACCCAGGGTCCTTCGATGGAGCGTATACTCGCCAGCCCCATCTATTTCCCTTAAGCCAACTCTGACGATCTTGTTTCCCTTTCTCGGTGAATTTTATAAGTAGGGGGTTGCAGTATTTACCTTTGCATGGTCCTGGGGGACTGTTTTTATGAGCACACCCACTCTCCGGATACTTAGAGGGGTCCCTTTCTCCTTGGTTTGACCCATCATGGCCTCCACCCTGCTTTACCGTGATAAGGTCCCAGGCAGAGGAAGGATTCCAGTAGGCATCTCCTGTTGTTTCGCATCCCCATTTACCGCAAAAAAAACTTGATGCCCCTCCACATTCCTGCCGAAGCCTTCTGCTCTGACCCTGACCAGGACAAGCATAGAATTCTGCAGCTCTAAGGTTAGCTCGGTAAAACTGCCCCGAACAGCCATACGTGCTCCCTATCCCATTTGGGACACACCGCTCTTCAGGGGGTGGGTCAGTAAGATCGGTATGATCAGGGAGGTCCCAAGTGAGAGATCCCACCGCTAACTTACAAATGTCAGGTGTGAGATCAGGCCACCAAGTCCAAGGGGGGTGCACTGCGGTGGTCGCCCATATAATGTTACCCTCTTCATTAAGCACCTCCCAAGACTGCTGAGTTGGAGTGTGAGGGTTAAAGTCTGATGGGGCCGCCTCTGAGCAGCAGGCGTAGCTTAAGAGTATTAGCAGTTCTTTCCAAGGTCCACTCATCTGGGTCAGCCTCTGGGGGAGCCTTCTTGACATGGGAAGCATGAACCCAGGCAGGGATTCCTTCTACTTTGACGGCAGTGGGCGTTGTCAGCAGCACCAGGTAGGGTCCTTTCCACCATGGCTCAAGGTTCCCTGCTCGATGTCTCCTCACCAGGACAGCGTCTCCCACTTCAAACTGGTGCGGCACCTGAATATCACCAGCGACATAGGTTTCTTTTAATTGTTCCCAGACTTCTTTCCTCATCGTCTCAAGAGCCTTGAGACGGGCTAAAAGGCGAGTGGAAGGAACAAAGGAAATATCTGGGCAAATCTTACTCTTCTACAGTCATATAGATGGGCGGGGGTGCCCCATATAATAATTCAAAAGGCGTTAGACCTAGGGCTCTGGGGGTGTTCCGGACCCGGAATAAAGCACAAGGGAGAAGGGCTGTCCAATCATTCCCGCCGGATTCTAACGCTAATTTAGTTAAGGTCTCCTTTAAAGTTCTATTCATCCTCTCTACCTGTCCTGAACTTTGGGGTCTGTAAGCACAATGTAATTTCCAATTTGTCCCCAGCTGTCTGGCCAATCCCTGACTTACCTGAGAGACGAAGGCAGGCCCATTGTCTGACCCGATTACCTTGGGTACTCCGAAGCGAGGAAGTATTTCTTCAAGTATCTTCTTGGCTACTACAGTAGCTGTTTCTTTCTTGGTGGGGAACGCTTCAACCCACCCTGAAAAGGTATCTATAAAGACTAACAGATACTTATTTCCATATCGGGCTGGCTTTACCTCTGTAAAATCGACTTCCCAGTAGGTCCCCGGTCTATCTCCCCTTAAATGTTTCCCACCATAGAGCTTACTGGATCCAGCGTTAGTGAGTGCACAGGCTCGACAGTTTCTCACTAAGCCCTCTGCAGCCTGTTGTAGTCCAGGGATATGATAAGGGGACCTACTGACCAGCCTTATCATCTTTTTAGCTCCTAAGTGAGTCAGGCGATGAATGTCAGCTAAATATTTTAGCCCCTCTTCTTCTGTGAGAACTCTTTTCTCAGTCCCCCCTTCAACCTTCTGGGGCGAGTTTTTGATTACCAAAGTCATCGGCCCCTGGGCCGCTTCCTTAGCCACTTGGTCTGCCATCTGGTTTCCTCTCTCTATTGGTCCAGTTCCCTTTTGATGTCCTGGGCAGTGGATGATTGCCACCTTGAGAGGCAGGTGGACAGCCTCCAGCAGGCTAAGAATCTCTTCTCTGTTTTTGATGTCCCTCCCTGCGGAGGTTAACAGGCCACGCTGTCTGTAGATTGCCCCATGGACATGAGCCGTGGCAAGCGCATATCGGCTATCTGTGTAGATATTGATAGCCTTGCCCTCCGCCAGTCTCAAAGCTTGTGTCAAAGCGATAAGCTCAGCTTTTTGAGCTGAGGTTCCTTCAGGCAAACTGCTAGACCATATAATAGATTTTCCATCTACTACCGCCGCCCCGGATTTGCGCTTACCTCCTACCACGAAGCTACTTCCGTCAGTGTACCAGGTCATTGCTCCCGGCCACGGCTGATCTGTGAGGTCTGGTCGAATTCCAGTCTCTTCTGCCAATATTTCTTCACAGTTATGCACTGGAGTCTCGTCAATTTCAGGCAACAGGGTGGCAGGGTTGAGAGAGGCAGGAGCGGCAAAAGTCACCCTCTCAGTGAGGAGCAGGCTCTGATAGTGGGTCATTCGAGCGTTGGTCATCCATCGGTCTGGCGGCTGCCTGATAATGCTCTCGAGGGAGTGTGGAGCCACCACAGTGATATTTTGGCCCATGGTTAATTTATCAGCATCCTTTACCATCACTGCTGTAGCCGCTACTGCACGCAGGCAAGAAGGCCATCCGCTAGCCACAGGGTCCAGTTTCTTGGACAGATAAGCCACGGGACGCTTCCAGGGTCCCAGAGTCTGAGTGAGGACCCCTCGCGCTATTCCGTTCCTTTCATCGATGTATAGGGTAAACGGCTTATCTAAATTCGGCAGTGCTAGGGCTGGGGCCTGAAGCAAAGCCTTTTTCAGAGTCTCAAACGCTGATTGATGGTCTTGGGTCCAAGTAAATTCCCCTTTTTCTTTCGTTAGAGGGTACAAAGGGGCTGCTAGGGTGGCAAATCCCGGTACCCACAGTCTGCAAAATCCTGCTGTTCCCAGGAACTCTCTTACCTGACGGGGAGTGGTTGGAGTTGGAATCCGCATCACTGTTTGTTTCCTGGCATCAGTCAGCCATCGTTGTCCGTCTTTCAGGACATATCCCAGATAGGTCACCTGGGTCCTGCATAGCTGTGCCTTCTTTGCTGAGGCTCGATATCCCAACTCACCTAACTCGACTAGGAGATTACAAGTTCCCAGTTTGCACTCCTCAAGTGTCCCTGCAGCTAGCAAAAGGTCATCAGCATATTGCACCAGAGTCACTTGCGGATTATTGACTCGAAAAGAGGCCAAGTCCCGATGTAAGGCTTCGTCAAACAGAGTGGGTGAATTTTTAAACCCTTGGGGCAGTCTTGTCCAGGTGAGCTGTCCCGCCCTTCCGCTCTCCGGATCTCGCCACTCAAAGGCGAACAGTGGCTGGCTATTGGGATGCAATCTTAGAAGAAGGCATCCTTAAGATCTAAAACTGTGTACCAAGTCCGTTCAGGTGGCAATGTGCTAAGCAGGCTATAAGGGTTGGACACTGTAGGGTGGATGTCTTGTACTCTTCTGTTTACCTCCCTAAGGTCCTGTACTGGCCTGTATTCGTCTGTTCCTGGCTTTTTGACCGGTAGCAGTGGGGTATTCCAAGGGGATTTGCAGGGAACTAGGATCCCCTGCTGTAGAAATCTGGCGATATGAGGGCGTATGCCGTCTCGTGCCTCTTTGCTCATAGGATACTGCCGAACCCCAATGGGGGTGGCCCCCGACTTAAGCTCAATCACTACCGGGGGAACTTGTCTTGCCAACCCCATTCCTCCTGTCTCCGCCCATGCCTGGGGAAATTGATCAAGCCAGTCCTGTAGCCCCTCAGGGGGTTTTGACTCGCTTTGATAAATCCGGTATTCTTCTCCCAGTTGCAGAGATAGTGCTAAAGTCTGAGGCTGTTCTATTCCCCATGATACTGTCGGCCCAGGAGGGGAAAAGGTTATTTGTGCCTTCAACTTAGTCAATAAGTCTCTTCCTAGCAGGGGCATAGGGCACTCTGGAATGACCAGGAATGAGTGAGTCACCTGATTCCGTCCCAGGTCTACTGTCCTGGTCGTAGTCCACGGGTATGACTTTTGTCCTGTGGCCCCAATTACTAAAGTTTTCTCATTCTTCCTTAATTTGCCTAGCGGGGTTTTAAGCACTGAAAATTCTGCGCCTGTATCGACCAGAAAATTTATAGGGGTCCCCTCCACTTCTAGGGTTACCCTAGGCTCGGGGAGGGGGGCCGAGCCCCGTCTCCCCTAGTCTTCCTCTTCTCCAAGAGACAATACTCGTGACCCTTGCTTCCTTTCAGGACACTCGTTGGCCCAGTGACCTTTCTTTTTGCAGTATGCACACTGGTCTTTTTCTAGGCGTGGTCGGTCTTTTCTGGGTCTCCTTGGCCCCTGCCTCTTTTCATCTCTCAGGTCCCCTGTCTGTCTAGTCCTATCCCTATCTCTATCTACCACTGTGGCCAGAATCCGAGTCAGAGCTTTCTCCTGCCTCCTGTCTCTCTTATCTTCATCTTCTCTTCTCTCTTTCCTTTCTCTCTCTAACTTCTCTTCCTCTGTTTCTCTCTTGTGATACACTTTCTCAGCTTCTGGAACCACATCCCTTATAGTATAATCTTGCAATCCTTCAATCCGCTGCAGCTTCCTTCTAATATCAGGAGCTGACTGCCCTATATAGGCCATGATCACTGAAGCTCGCTGCCCCTCTGACGTAGGGTCAAATGGGGTATACCTCCTATACGCCTCCATGAGTCTTTCTAAAAAGACTGAGGGGGGCTCAGCTAGCCCCTGCATAACTTCCCTTACCTTAGCCAAATTTGTGGGCTTACGAGCAGCCCCTCTGAGACCCGCGACTAGTGCCCGCCGGTAATTGGACAGCCGTTCCCTACCTTGTGCTGTATTATAATCCCATTGGGGGCGAGTCAAGGGAAATCCTTCGTCTATCTCAACCGAGGTTTGGACCGGCCGCCCGGCTCCGTCTCGGACGTTCTTCCTTGCCTCGAGGAAAATTCTCTCTCTCTCCTCGGTGGTAAACAGGGTTTGTAGGAGCTGTTGGCAATCATCCCAGGTGGGCTGGTGCGAGTACGTCAGGGACTCTATCAACCTTGTAAGCCCTGTAGGATTTTCTGAGAAAGAAGGATGGTTAACTTTCCAATTGTAAAGGTCAGAAGACGAAAACGGCCAATATTGTAGAAGCTGTAAGTCATTCTGGCTGGTGGGGGGTGCTCCCACAGCTCTAAGTGGAAGCGCCACGGTAGAATCGGCTGGCCCCTCTGGGAGCACTCCCAGCCGGCTTCTCGTTCCTGCTGAGGGGCCTCCCTCCCCACTCCCCGGAACCAAAGGTGGCGCTGCAGGAGCTGAGGGTTGGGCGGAGGCGCTGGGGAGGGGTACAGGTTGGAGGGCTGGGGGATAAGGTGGGGGTAGAGAGTCGGGCCATTCCGGAGGTTCCTCTATCTCTGGATAGATTTTAGAAACGGCCGCTGGTTGCGAAGGGGTGGATTTCTCGCTGGCTCCTTCAGGAAATGGTTTTAATTTCTCCTTCTCAGCATTCTCTCGAACTGTCAAAACCTTGGTACCTGGACGTAGGGGCGGGAGAAATGGACGAACCCAGGCAGGTGGGAATCGCGCTAAATCTTCCCACACTGTGATGTATGGCTGCTGATCTGGATATGATCCGGAGCCTTCCTGAAAGACAATGGCCTTTACGGCCCTAATGGTGGGGAGATGAAACGTCCCTTCCGGAGGCCAACCCACTCCGAAGGTGGGCCATTCCAAGGTGCAGTAAGACTGCCAGGGCTTCTTTTTAACTATTACCGATAAATTTTGTCCTCTTGCCCTAACGTCCGTCCAATGGTCCTCAGTCAAAGATA
This sequence comes from Mus musculus, assembly GCF_000001635.26. NCBI lineage: Eukaryota > Metazoa > Chordata > Mammalia > Rodentia > Muridae > Mus > Mus musculus. Next base: position 398,115 of record NW_019168507.1, on the reverse strand, counting down.
ACGGGGTAGAGACGCTCTGTCCCATGACAAGAAACAGAAACAGAGACAAAACGAAGACAGAGACAAGGGACACCAGAACGTCCAAGCACACTCGTCCCTGCCTGGACTTGTACAACCAGCCGAACGCTACCTCTGACGGGGTGGGATTCCGCGTCCACTCCCGCTCTGGCAGAAAAAGCACCTTATCTTCCTCACTCTGCCAAAGGACAGCCGGGCCTTCCCGACTGTCTCTGACCCTGGGCAGTTCCTCCAGGGTCGCCCCAGAAACGTCTCCCCGGGGCTGCAGCTTTGCGGGCTCAGGACGTCTCCCTCCGCACTGACTGGATCCTCACGGATCTCAGCAGCAGCTGCCGGAATACTAGCACTTGAAAACCGAGACACAGATTCAGCGGCGCCGCACTCAGACACACCAACTCACACAGACGTACCTCCAAGGGGTATTCTTGGGGTTCGGGGTGCCCCCAAAATCCCGGACGAGCCCCCACGATGTAGGACCCCAAATTTAGGGACCCCGCTCTAATCCAGGAACAGGGAACACCCACGAACACAAGAATCCTCTCTTGTTGCAAGACGCATGAGGTTTATTTGGCAGAGCTCTGGGTCGACACGTACCTCACACAGGAGGCAGGGGAGTCGACCCTCAGACTAGGAGCCTAGGGGCTTTTAAAGACGCAAAAGGTTGGGAATACAAGGAATTTTGGCAAAAGGCACGGGATTGATTCATTAACAGAAAGATTACATGTCAGCAGAAAAAGGGGGCATTAGAGCTGTTCCGGTGGGCTTGGGACTTATCTAACAACCAGTTGATTTATGTGACTTTACTTGGCGCCAAGAGGTAATGAAGAGACAGGAAGCTCCGGCCAGCTCCGGCCAGATGGTGTGGATGGCCTTGCCTGTCTCCGGATTGAGGGGTGAATCCAACCAGATGGTGTTAGCTTAGATAATATAGCCCCATTTGTCCTTGAATACCTTTTCATACAGTCAAGCTGTTCTTAGGAATGCTTTAACAACAGCCCCGCCTTGGCCTGCCTGGGGCTGTTCTGCTTTGTTCCCAGTCCCCGATCCCGGCTGTGGGCTCCTAAACCAGTTACACAATTTCATCTTCCTTCAGAAGGAAGGAAGGAAGGAAGGAAGGAAGGAAGGAAGGAAGGAAGGAAGGAAGGAAGAAAACAGAAAGAGACCTACAATACATACTGCACTGTTTAGCCATTTGTTCATAGAAGATTCCCTGATTGTGCTCTATAATACTCTATGTACATCCATGCATATCTTCATAAGCTGGGGTAAGGAGACTCAAGAATTACCCAAGTCACCTTAGAGAATATGGCATGAAGTCAACTCTTTTAATGAAAGTAATGAGTTCCAGGATTCTCTTGTGACCTCTGAGGTTCAAATCCTGTTGTGATGACGGTGAGAGTTAAAATGGATTCTAGGCCATCATGGTAGTGAGAGCTCAGAAGCACAAGCCCAGATCTGATGGTCTTTCTTTACAGAACAGGGTTCTGAGCCCATGGACACCTTTCAGAATGCAGGGCTACTTGTTACCCATTGTGGTGAGTTTTATATTTTCCCATATTGTGTTTATGCAAAAAAAAAAGATAGGAAAATTAGGTCACAAGTTAATTGATTCTGCATATGTGAACATATTAAACTTAGTTAATTTAACTAAGTGTGAGTCCAAAGTTGAATTCTCTACTTTCTCTTATCTGAGCCTTCCATCCTGCGTGTCTATTCAGTTAATTTAAATCTGTAACATGCTGAATACTGCCTTGTGCATCTCTCTCTACATGTGTGTCTGCCTTCTGTCTCCCTGTTTGTGTCTATCTGTGTACTCTGTATGTATGTCTGTTGGCTTTTGTATCTCCATTGCTGGTCTTAAGAAAGACCTTTGCAATATTTTTGGGAACACCAAGAAAACCCCATTACATGGGGAAGGAATGGTATAGTATACAGAAATCTTTAACAGAGTTTTAAAAAGGATGAGGTAACTGGCTCCAAGTGATCAAGACAACAAGCATTTACAGACATCACTGTTTATCAATCAGTACACATAATAGTATATTCATTTTAGAAGGTTGCACTGAGCCTCTGCATTTCATGCTTTCAACAAATGACACTCAGGCAGTTCTGGACATGACTTGAAAAAGTACATAAATTACCATTGTATCAATAAATTATTATTGTACCAATGCATCACGTTAGGTTTTAAAAGTTGATCACAAGAGAAATACAAGGAAAAAAATAATGTTTGTTTTTACATTGTTCTTTGAAAAAGAAAGCTAAACCATAAATTTGAATACACAGTAGGACTGCAGTTTTAAATCTTAAATTTCTTCAAGTTGCATTAACTCTGGTTGTAAGGTCCAAGAAAAGTCACCATCTATTAGAAGGTAAGAACTTTTGTATACTGCATTGCCACACTTGTGGTTCTGCCAATGCATAGGAAAGCCCCATGGTACAAAACTCCATGGAGTTCGGCTGGCTGTATTCTTAGTAAGATGTTTGGATTTTTTTTAAAAGAACCAGCTTATAAGTGTATGAAGGTGATTATAATTAAGTCTCTGAATTCTGAAAGAGATGGAGTTCCAGTTGATCTTGTCTTTTCCACTGTGTTTTATCAACTGAGTTGTTCTACAAAGTGGTTTCATAAAAATAAACGAACACGGCAGGGCACCGACAACAAAAGGTGTTGCTTTTTACAAACTGACAATAAGTCTTCATTGCTAACGAGCAGACTTGCACAACTCACTGTGTATAAAGAGGTCAAGCTGGTGCCTCCAAGAACATTGGCTCTTACGTTCCACAGTCCTCGTTATGGGAAGGGCTTTGCAAGCTACAAAAAGTGAAATACATACACAGAACCAACCAAAAAGACATTGATCTAAAATTTGTCCTTCCTCAAAAATATGCTAGGTCAATGATGTCTTGAATTTATTGTGAATAACCAATCAATATCTAATTTGACTTAAATACCCAAAGCACCCTTGTGAAAAGTTTTACATATATATGTGTGTGTATGTGTGTTTGTGCATATATATGTGTGTGCATATATATATATATATATATATATATATATATATGCATATTGCATATGGATGTGAGTGTAGTGGGAGTACTTGTGGACACACCAGTGTTATAAATAATGAGAAGGAGGTTTTTATACAGTTTAAACCATAAGCCTTTCACTGAAGAAGTCTACCACCGATCATTTAAATTTCAGACTATTCAAGCCTATGACCTCATGTGTAGCTTGCTCTTTACCTCTCTGCCCCTGTTCCCATTTATCTGTTCTCTTCTCTTTCTCCCACTTAATCTCTTCCACCTGCTTTCTCTTCCCTACATCACTTTTTCCATCCAGAAATTCCACCCTCCAATTCTTATCCCAGGAATTGGATGTTAGGTTTTTTTCTTTCAAGCAATCAGGTGTGAGACATCTCCAGAATTCTGTGGATTACCTCTAGGCATAGAGAGCTGCCTGCCATTCAAATATCTCAGCAGGTGTGGAGACAAGTATTTATAAATGTAAGGCTGGTGATATGCCATAGAAATGACAATATCAAGATCCTGCTAGAACTTAGTTCTCTACTAATATAGCAATAAAAAGTTAAAAATACACAGACACACCTGCATAAAAGTTTAGAAAATTAACTTCAGCCCATGTGGAGAGTTCAGAAAGGCCAAAAGAGGAAATTGGAGACCACAGGGTGGAAAGTCACTTTGAATTAGAATAGTCTGACCTCAAATGAAGAATAATACACCTGCCCCAGTGTTCTGATTGCTGGGATTATGCCAGCAGCACTTGCATGTTTGATGTCTATAGAGTCAAGCAACGTAATCACACTTTGTATATCTGAACAACATAATTTATATTCTTTAAAAATATTTGACTGTCTTTCTATTTACACTAACACAACATTAAAATTCTAAGAACTAGAAACATCCATAAAATATATTTTTTTCTGTAGAGAGCAAAAGGACCTTGTGGTCAAAAATAACCTCTAAGGTAACCAGGAATATAAAACCACAGAGTTTCTGTTCAGTGAAAGAGAAGTATACTTTTTTCTGACCAGAAGTGAGGGAATGGATGTAGTAAGTGGTATGGTGAGCTGTGCTAGATGTAGTGCCACAAAACACCTGAAAGTCCCAGACTATAAAAATTTCCCGTGCTGGGCAGTGGTGAAGTTCGCCTTTAATCCTAGCACTTGGGAGGCAGAGGCAGGCAGATTTCTGAGTTTGAGGCTGGCCTGGTCTACAAAGTGAGTTCCTGGACGGCCAGGCTACACAGAGAAACCCTGTCTCGAAAAACAAACAAACAAACAAAAAAAAATTCCCAATCTTCCCTTGAAAATTGTTTCTCAGGCAATACAAACCAGCCTTGCAAGAGATGTGACATGTATCTTATAGCTTGGTGTCCTCTACACTGTATGCTTGATCCTCCTCTAGGCCCTTTAGTTTTAGAATCCAACTTTAAGAAAGACTCACATAGACTTTGCAAAAGACTTTTGAGGTAGTCACACTTTCATCTTCACTGTGCACAGAGGATTGAGACAATTATTACCAAGAAATTTCTTTCCAAAATTATACTGTGCTTAATTATTCCTAAAATAATTCTGACCCTGGGGTCAGAATCTAAAGTTACACTCAACATTGTCTACAGAGAGAATGGATAACATACTTACTGGTTTTAACTACTCAGAAATCCCTGAGTTTGCTCAAGCTCAGGACATAAAATACCAGCAATCTCCAACCACAGATATTTCAAATCCTGAAAATCCATCACCCACAACTAAACCCTATACAAAGCCTGCCTCCCACTCATTTCTCTTCTGCTTCTCACCTGAGCAGAGGCAGCCTCCCTCCAGTGTTCTTCCCAGTCATTATCTTGTGTGTTGTTAATTGACCCATGGGGCTTTGTAGTTTATCTTGACTTCTGCCTACCTGGAACTCACTCTGTACACAAAATTGCCCAAATATAGACCAGAAATTTGAGACTAGAATTTGTGATGTACAAATACTAATGCCTGCACCAGTTCTTTTGAAATATATTATAACATTTACTTTAGCTTTTTGGGGGCAGATTTGTCAATTAGTGCGTCTATGGATTTTGTTTGTTTGTTTGCTTGTTTGTTTTCCTACTGAGAGACAGAAAGGGGTTAGATCCAGAAGGGAGAAAAAGTGGACAGGAACTGAGAAGAATAGAGGGAATGGAAACTCCTCAAGATATATTGGATGAGAAAAAAATCTTCATCATTTTGGATAGATTCTTTGTGATGTTTTTTGGATTCAGTATTTGAGTATTTTATTGAGTATTTTGCATCAATGTACATAAAGGTTCTGAAAGTGTCCACAATGACATGAGCATACTTCAGACTCTCAAACTAGGATCATGAGTATTACTAATGTGCAAAACATGATTTTGCAACAGTACTGTGTGAGTCACAAGGGTTACAAATATTAAATTTTGCACATGAGGAGCATTCCACCTCTGCTAAGGAGTCTGTTTATTGTCATTTTTGTTATTGAAACTCATTTTATCAATGCTGCATATTAATGGAAGTTTGCACAAAACATCTGTGCTTCCTTTAGGTCGATATTTCCAAGGAAAAGAGAATGTGTTAATCTGTATCTGCCTTTGCATTTCCCTCAGACAAATGTCCTACAAGATTAGACTGTGACACAATATGGAAAAAAAAAAAAACAGGTCTCTAGAGTCTACAAAAAGAAAAGAAAAGAATTCACCCCGAAGCCCAACCCTATAAAAGTAATCAATCCAGTAAAGCCTTTTCATGTCACTATCACAAAAATGTCATAAAAGAGTTTATATGGAAGAGAAATCCTACAAATACAAGCAATGTGCATCAGGTGCATCTGTGGACAGCTAGAAGTGTCTTTATAGCCATCTTCTAGACCCAGTGAGGACACTGTTCATTTGTAGGCAACAGCACTGCCCCTGCATCTGTTGCCGTGGCACCTACCTACACTTTGCCCTGGGGTGGGGTTTTCTATGCTGAAGCTTCTTTTGAGTCACTGTGCTCTGCCAAGTAACCCCCCAGACTCCTTGGTCCACTGAGTCAGATCTGGGTGGGAGGGTGTCTTTGTTCTGTTGGTGGTACTCTCTCTGGGCTGTCTAGACATTGTTCACCTCTCCCCAGGAGTCACCCAGTAGCAGAGATGACTTCATGGCACTGGAGAAGGAAATAAGCCATTCATTTCCTTTGAGTGGCCTTCAAGTGTGTTTAGACAAACTTATCTGTGTGTTAAAACTCAGATCCAGGCAAATTTGGATGAAATTTTGGGGGGGGGGGGAATCTTTTTTTTTTTTTTTTTTACCAAGCAGAGTAGTGAAAGTTGGGAGTCTGGAAGCTTCCCTGAGAGGCAAGTCTCCTTCCCACCACCTCCTGCCATGAACTTGCCTCCTCTGCCTTAATGAATGGATTCCATCATAATGTAAACATCTTGTTGAAATTAACCTTATTTTTAAAGGAGAGCAAGATC